>NW_009703187.1:35883-42604 GCF_000703405.1 Apaloderma vittatum | reverse complement strand
TAATAATAATAATAGCAATAATAATAATGGTTTAACATCTGTATAAGGCTCAATCACATCCAGATGAAAGGAAGAACTCAAAGGACTAGGATCTCTCTAACTGCAGTTATTAAATCACTCTTGTCTGAGAAAAGTTGCTAAAGCACAGGTAAGCTATAAGCCTGTCCCAATACAATATATAAAATGAGTCCTTAGTTGCTTCAGACTAAAGGAGTACTGAAATTGCAAATAAGAAAACAACCCCAAAAGCCATTAACCAAGAACTTGTAACTCATTAATTTTATCCTTTTTGCTTTTTAAAATTCTGTTAGCTCTGCTAAAAAATGTTTATAGAAAGTAATAGAATATGAAAGACTATATTAACAACTGTAGCAAAAAAAAGCAATGTAAGGGCATAGCAAGACCAAATTTTGCTAACAAGTACAGATAAAGACAATAAAATTAATACACTAAGGCAGTGGTAGATCAGTGTTAAATTAAAAGCAGGTAATGTGCCTTGTTACATGCTTCACACTGAGAAGCAAAAAATGGGGAAAATACTGCCTACTATTCCTCTGTTTAATTTTAGCTATCCCAAAGGAGATGATGAGTCCTCCAGCTGAAAGAGGCAGGAACCTTCATTGCAGCAATCATGGGCACCTGTTTTAGACGGGCACAGATTATCTCTGGAGGTGGCTGTTGTGCTTCATGGATTATTCCAGGAATTCAAGCAATGAGTTCAACCAGACACCTAACTTCTAGCTAGCTAATGCAAGATGCAACAAAGACACTTCAAACTGCTCAAGCTAGGAGACAGTACACTTGTTTTCTATCTTTGATTGTGCCTTTCTTACTAAGGAACATGAATAAAAAAGAGTGAGATAAAAGCATGTTTTGTGGGCTTCATTTTCAACAGTGATTATAAAATTAGGATTGCAAATAACATAGGCAGTGAACATCATCAAAAGAGATTTTGAGACCAAGTGAAAAATAGGCTTTATATAGTTATGAAAAAAATTATAAAGAGAATAAAATATCAAAATTGTATTTCTGATACAATAAAAGTGGCAAGGGACGATATTTTCCAATTTTAGAAAGACCTGTGTTGGGTTAGAGAATAGAACACTTATGTTTCTGTATTTGTGGTTTTAATTAAGTTACTAAAAAGGTTCATGGATTTGATCCAAAGGTCAGCAAAGTCATTGGTACCCCTCATTGATTTGAATGGGCTTTATAGTCTCATGCTGTAGAGGAAAAATGGGGTTGAGCTGTTCTCATTTTAACTAGTTTCACATTTCGCTGAAATCAATGGAGCATTACTCCTTCATTTGCCCTCACAGAACCAGGAGCAAAGTTGAGGTCTCAGATTTTCAAAGGGAGATAATTGGGATAAAATCAACCTGTAGCTAGTGGTGGACATAAACTTACATTTTTCTTAGTAGAGGAGCTGTTCTTGCTATTTGCTCACTGTGCTAGAATTGATACAGAACGTGTGCATGACGAACATGGATCAAGTTTTATGTTAGCTAAAGACTTTCCAAAGACTCTACCCAAATTAATTAAAAGCAGCAGAAACTTAAAGAAGACACTATCTTTACATGCTCCTAATTCCTGGAGACATCCCTAATAAAAGGATTCCTCTCTTCTGGCCTCAGCATCTGTTTACATTACTCACCAAGTAGCCTGGGTTCTGATCACATAGATCAAGCAAAAACACTGAATAAATCAGTAAAACAGATATTCTCATACCAGAACTATTATGTGATCAGCTAAGCCATGTAGAAGTACAGTAGAATTCCCACACTGACATTCCCACTACTTGAGGGAATCAAAGAGATCTCAAGAATAGCAGTAACGATATTAAAAAGGAAAACATGAGTTGCTGACAAAGCGATGGTCATACATTTTAGTGCTTATCACAGCAGCTGATATATAAGAGCAGACAAAGAAAATTTATCAACAAACAATTCCATCAAGCAAATATGGGTAAACAATAATAATTCACTCAGAAAGAGTTTATTAGGATTAGAAGAAAATCAAACACTATTTTCATGATGATAGCTGAAAGAAACTCTACATCTAAAGGAAGCATCTCTAGAAAAAGAAAAATAAAAACCTCACAGATGTCTCATTTTATGAAGATACATCCCAGCAAAAAAGACATTCTTTACCTTGATGGGCTGTAAGGGCTGGCTGCTTTTCTATGACCCTCAAAAAACCATGCTCCAGGTTTAAGTAGAGATCTACAAGAGTCAACAATATCAGTGGTTAGTGTCACAGTCAACAGCTGTTACAGAACGGATGGCAGCTGCACTGCAGGACACATTCGAGCGATTCTGGATTCTAGAGAAAGATGCACTCATAAAGTACCCAGGCGACAACTGATTTGTCAGTGGAGTTCAGAGGTAGGACTATGCCTTCCTTTTTCCTGTCCCTTTCATCTGAAATATAGTTTGTTTGCTTCAAAGTCTTCAAAGTCTGGACCGAGAATCATAACTGCTGTTGACACTGTGGGAGTGATCAGCATAGGGAATTGTCAAAGGTTTATCTGAGTCCTTAATTGCTTGACACTTTTAAAAGGCAGTCTATTGTCTAAGAAGGTGCCGATTGCTTCTTCCGATATCTAAGATTCTTTAAATACAGCTACACCAACTTGGCACCTTATGACCGAAAATCACAAGGAATGGCTGAAAAGTGTTTCACATAGCTACATTCTCTGGAATAAGCTAAAGAAATTCCTCGCCAGACAAATGTAGTCCAAACAGCAATTTAAACGCTAAAGGAGAATCAACTAAAGAAAACTAGAGCAGGAGACAGTAATCTCTTGGCCTAATGTTAACAGCAATCTTCAGTTACTCATCAGCTCTTAAAGGAATGAAAGACAAAAAGTAAGACATAAGGCTTTCCTCTTTATTTCTCCATTCCCTCTACATCTCTACCTCTGACATACCTCTGAAGAGGAAAGAAAACAAAAACCACACAGCTTAATGGACATTGGAGAGTAAATTTTAACAGAAGCTTTGCATTGTTGCTCCCTAAACAAAGGCATAACGAGTTAGTAAAAACTTCCCCTTTTTGCTGTGCAAGACTTTTTATTCTTTCAGGTCTTTCTCTTAAAACCCAGTGCTCTCTCAACACAAAACAACACAAGAACTTCAGAGTCTGCTGACCAACGTTACTGACACCCAGCCTCCCAGCAAAGAATGAAAGAATATGGCAATATCTTGGAGTTGCTTCAACTCCACCTTACACCACCACATTCCAGCTGATGGCAGCTGGGTGTCCCATATGAACTGACTGGGGAGATCTGAATCTAGCGGGGAGGACTCAAAACTCTAAGACCATGTCAATTCATATGCCTTCAGACTGCACTCAACCCCGAAGGGAAGCCTTGACACATCTTTTTGGTCACATGCAAGTCTCTGACTTGCTTATCCTACCGTTCCTGATGACGGGAGCTCTGGCCTTCTCGTATAGCTGAATGAGTATGCCAAGTCAGAGTCCTGACGTTTTTATCACAGGCTGCCTGGATATAAGATGATGCTTACATTCCTAAGTTCGCCTATTTTCTTAGCAGGTTATCTTCAGGTGGAAGTCATCTAAAGGGTGGGTGCAGGGAGGATGGAGCCACTCTTTTCAGTAGTGCCCAGTGACAGGACAAGGGGCAACAGGCACAAGCTGGAACACAGGAAGTTTCATCTAAATATGAGGAAAAACTTCTTTACCATGAGGGCAACAGAGCACTGGAACAGGCTGCCCACGGCGGTCGTGGAGCCTCCGTCTTCAGAGACTTTCAGAGCCTGCCTGGATGCAATCCTCTGTGATGTGCTCCAGGCAATCCTGCTTTTTAGCATGGGGAGTGGACTAGATGATCTCTAGAGGTCCCTTCCAACTCCAACAATTCTGTGATTCTGTGATTGTACAAGCCAAATATAGGCAAATCAACTATTTTTTCAACAATGTAGATAAGCTCGATTGCGAATAAGCTCTAGAACGTGGGTGGAACCTTTGAGTGGTTGAGGAGCTTCAGAATTGTGTGATATTGTCAGGTACATACTGCCTAAAACCCATCATTCTGACACAGAGAAGAATAGTCAGAGAACCACTCAATGCCCTCACAGGTGATATCTTTGGAAAAACATTGAGGTTCTGCTACTCAAGGGGCAGATTTTCTCAGTGTATCCTGTCTTTATACAGGTAACTCTTAATAAGTCAGGTGACTGGGAGGAATATTTATAGATAAAAACTTCAAAGGTAACACTATGCATAACAGTAGATATTTACACTTTAGGATCACATAGTACAGCTGTAGCTGAACTGTGAACAGAAAAATACATTTTGATACCATCAAATCATGTATGAAATTAATCCATCCTCTCCTCCCCATAGACACAGCTGTCCCCATCCTCCCCACTGTGATGGCCACAGAGTCCAGGCAGCCCTAGAAAACTTTTACCCTGGTGCTCTCAATCCAGGACAATTTTTTACAAAACAACAATTTCCTACCCTATTTCCACGTCCTAAATTAGGGCTGCTGTATTTTATGCTGTCATCTGCTGGAATTAGCACTTAAATTAAAAAAAAAAAAATGAGTGCTTTATGAGTACTTAGGCTGCAGAGAGGAAAACCAGGTATTTTTTGAAAACCGTGTGTTAGAATTCAGAACTCCTTAATGTCAAGGACCCCCAGATCATTGTTAATACACTTCAAGTTATTATTTTATAGAGAATCAATTTCAATTAAAATCCATTCAAATAGCGACTGGAAAAATTCCATAATATTGATCTTTAGGGGGAACCAGCATAGTTAAAATTATTAATCATACTTGAGTATGTCATAAAACACTAGGCTAGTATCCATGCTTTATGAGCATGTCAAATGAAGAGTTCAAAAAAAGCCTCCCTTTCCTTTGTGGAAGATGCCAGAGATCTGCATACTGCTTAGTAATAAAGAAACAGTTCATAACACTGCTGACTGCCTATGCATAACTAAGTAAATGAAGGTGCTCTATCATATGAAGCATAAAAGCCATTAAGAGTAAACTTTTATTTGAATAGAACCACATTCATTTTTAAAATTACATTACAGAAAGGCTTTTAAAGAATGTGAATGAAAAAAGAAAAGCTTTTATTTAGAACAGGTTCATTTTACACAACTCAGAAAAGCAACTTTACAAAAGCATAAAAAGGAGAGGGTTTTTCTCATGCCTCTCTTGAATCTTTCCAGTAATTACAAATCTTTATTGCACACACCATAAATGCTACTAACAACAGGAAGAAAAATGCTTTTGAACTATTTGGCAATATTCACCTTAAGGGATTCAAAACTGCAAAACTTTACTTCCCATTTTCAAAAAAGCTTTAAGTGACTTTCATGTTTGTTAAAAATGCCAATAAGGCGAAACACTCTGCAAACAGGACACACCCCTGCAGGTGCCAGCAACATCAGTTTCACAAAATCAGAAAGACAGTGTTACCAAAACTCATCCGAGTGAAGAGGGCAATTCATCCAGCTTTCAGATCAACTTTTTTCGGCGTACGAGTTTCCATCTAGGCATAATGAGCGGGAATTGATCTCGCCTAAGTTTAGACTCCTACCATAGACAATTACATCTGGCAGCCACCTCAGCTTCTGGAATAATCGACAGGGAGCAACAAGTGCAGTTTATCAGATGGGACTAAGGTGTGACTGGTGCATCTGAAGCCCAGAGTATGTGCAGCCACGACCGTGCGCACACAATAGCAGGACTACTTAGAGTTGCTGGGGAAGGCAGAGGACACCCAACGCAAGGCACGTGAAGTCAGCCTTTGATGCTTTCAGCACCACTGAAGCCTCCAGAGACTATAGTTTTTAAAAAAAACTTGTTGTGAACTACTGGCTTCATGACAGAGTGGGACAGATACTTAATGGATGCTAAAAGAATTAGCCAGGGAATTACTCCTCCTAAAACAGCAATTTCGGATGCTGGGGAGCCCAAGGGAATGGAATCAGAGGGAAGGGCCAGGGTTATAGGCTCTGCTTAAACAGCATCTGCTGCTGTCAGAGGCAGACTTGTATGACAGAGGGATACTGGATCTGACTGAGAATGGCATTTCTGGTCTTCTTAATTCCAATGCTACCCTCCCACTTCGACTGTAAAGGTGTCAGTTGATGAAGACATTCAGTTTTTGAACCACAAGCCCAACTTTCTAAGGGGTCAGAAGCATAGTTAGGGCTCCGATTTCCTCTATTCTTTTATAAAACAACTATCAACGCTAATTTTATTCTAAATCTAATTTCTGGAAAAATCTCATTAGAAATGACAAATATGTTGCATTGTAAATGGCACCAACTTACAATATGCAGACTTGGTTTATTTAAAATCTGTGTGAAAGACTGTACCTATTCCTGGAATCCCTTTTACCAGCCTGTTCTTTTCTGCTGGGTGAAAACAAGTGATTTCTACTGGCACTGATCACAAACAGCTGTTGTTAAATCACAGGCTCTGACTGCTCAAAACTTTCCTATTTAGCTGAAAGCTTTTCATGACTGGCTGCAGCATAAAGAGCAATATTTTATTTTTTTTTCTTAAACTTGAGGAAAATTGTTTTTTCTCTTTCCAATTTACATGAGTGGGAAAATATGTACATATATGTGTGTAATATCTATTCATCAAACATCTAAGACAGCTTGGGATATGCATAAGTTCAGAAGGACTAAACTTTCCAGACCAAATTTTCCAATAGACTGAATTTGGAGAAAT
>NW_009703187.1:17694-35852 GCF_000703405.1 Apaloderma vittatum | reverse complement strand
CAGGAATGAAAAAAAATCAGTATTAATAAACTAATAAGAAAACCAGACAACTGCAATCATGTCCTTGCAATCATACAAAACAGTTAATCCTACATTCACAGTAGACTGAGTGGCAGTATTATTTATAGAAAGACATGAAAATGCAAGCGCATCATAATGCACAGCTAAAATGTTGCCGTAGAAGTTCATCAATACAAATTTCATAGTTGCATATATGTTTCCTCATTCCTACTCCAAACTAATATACTAAGTATATTGAAGGACAAGTCTGTGTTAAACCTATCCAGAGTGCTTTACAACATATTGTCCAGTGTATTGGAACTTTTGTACCTGTCAGCTGAATCACTCAGTTATTTGATATGACTATTTATTAGCATCACAACAATAGCTAAAAGGTAACTAACAGAACTGTAGTAATTCGATGGTCTACCAGGGACCATTGATTGCACTGCTAAGTATATTCTCCACGTTAGAAACCAGCTGCGCAAAATATAAATAACTGATGCCGTAGATGGAACTTGATATTTATCATCACTGATCCATGTATTTCAAACATTTTATCTGTGCTCAGATATACACTCCACATATAATAGTCTGCCTCAGCTAAAACACAAAACTATAGAGAACCCCTCAGTGCATAATTGTAACCTGAAAAAATTGATTTTCAGAAGTCTTAACAGTGCCTAAAGTCTGAAAAACCTCTCAGGAACAATCACAGCTTCTGACTCCAGAGTCTACATCCTAAGTGCCAAAAATGTCCTTGACTGTGAGTGGGAAAGATACAACAAAGATTGCTCTTTTGTAGTCTAACGGATGGCAGCTAAGTTGTTTTACAGTCCTGGAAGAGCAGTGTTAAGTACAAGTGCTATATGGCCTACAGTGGTACAGGAAAAGAGGACATACAACGGAAAGGAGTAAAAGCAACATGGACCTATTGTGAAAATAAACCCATAATGAGAAGGTGGTTAAGATTTCTTTGACTATAATCAGGCAATTTAGCATGTTGAATCCTGGAACACAGTTTTAGTGCTATGATATGGGATGAACTACTACTTCTGGGTAATTTCTGACAGTGTTTCCATGCTATACTCTGTGTTCAATTTGCAAGGCCTCTTGGAAATTTTGGACAATAACAGGAGCACAGAGCAAATGAAATCGGTTCGGAATTAAGTTTTCTGGAGCTATTCTCAAATACCAAGTGTTTTTTAATGTGCCTTGGAGAGGTGCCATCTATGCAGCATATGCAAGAAACATTTGCATAGTAATTTGTGCTATAAGAAGAAAGGCCCTTCCGGACTACCTGCAAGCTTCAGGGTTAGGGAAAAGAAAAAGGTGGGGTCGAGACAATGGAAACAAAGGAACATGTGCCTGGTAAGAGGACAGTCAACATTTCAAATGCTGCATGCCTCTGACCACCACTACAGGAATGTGAAACTAAGATTCCTCAAATGTTACACACTTCCTCCACCAGCTGCTTGGGGAGGCAAACTCGCTGCTCACCTGGAGCCCTTGCAGAGTCAACATCTGCTGTTTTTTGTAGACAAGAAAAATAGTATTTCTGTCGGAAGGAACTCATGATTCCTCAGGCGCCAAAACCTCGAGTCCAGAACGTACTCAGGAAAGAAAACAGCACATACGGGATGTACAACAGGATGACCCTCTCACAAACCTCAGTTGTTCTGACTTTTTTACAGGAATGGCAAAGAAATGTGCTGATCTCAAGCCACACTTCTTCAAGGGACAGTAGGCAACAGCAGTTCAGATACCACAGTATCCATAAAGCCTACACAGCAGGGGCACAGCAACCTGCAGTTGTCTTCCCTTACCTCCAAATGAGCTTCCAGTTCTGTGCTTTGCAAGGTCCCATGTTCTCAAATTTTCTGACCATTTAAGTCCCCTTTCAGGCAGGTGCATAACTCCCAATTATTCACGCCATGTACTGGAGCCACCACAGCAGGTAAAGTCTTCATACATGGGAATTCAGAACGTGTGAATGAGTCTAGTACTTCAAGGCTCTGATTATGGAAGATGACAACAAATCTCCTCATGCAGTGATGCAAGCTGGAAAGACAGTGCTCAGGTTCCTCCCACTTTCAGCATCCACAGGGAAGGTGCAGATACGGTGAATAGTAACTAGCATCATGTTTCTGACAGCCTGGGAGGGTTTAGTGCCAACAAACTCAAATTTTGATCAAACCCGCCTTTATTGTTGTATTAAGAGGCTGATGATGCTGTAAAAAATCCTTATGACACGTTTCAGATAGTGGGAGATTCACAGTCCTAGTTTTCTCACCACAGAGACTTTGAAAGCAGTGCTTCTGCTACAAGATTCCCCTAAAACCCAGTAAATGATGCACCACTAGAGTACATGCCTTTCACTTCACCTTTCCTCAGAAGATGACATGCATCTCTGAAGGTCTTCTAGTTCCCTTCCTGGAAGAACACAGTGCTAGGGTACTCTAAGAGTTTTTCAACAGGACTATTTTGACAATTGAAGGAAGGAAAAGTATTCCCCTTATTGTCGCTATCATTGGGCACTTACGTTTTTCAGTAGCTAAGCACTAGTGCAGGATGAGCAGCAAACTTACTGAAGAAATAATTTCAACAGGTATCAACAGCTGTGATGATTTTCAATGAAGCATAAAGCCTTATTCTAACACATTTGGCTAGCAGGAGAAATTTCTTTTTGAAGAAAGTTTGACATATTCTTTGGCTGGCAGTACATTCAAATAGCTCTTTGCCCTACGTGAAACTCAGAGGAGCTTAGGAGGGGGCCCAATGTCATCTTAAAAGCAGGTATCATTTAATTCAAATCCAAAAATGCTTCTTAAGCTCAGCCCTATTAGCAGATCGCTGTCTATGGATATCTTGCTCAGAATCACACATAGCACTGTTCTACCACTTTGAGGACAGTCTCTTCTATGCTAGCCAAGAGCAGAACTCACATTGAAAAATCTCAAAATAACTTCTTCTCTGTGTAGTTATGTAAGGCTTTTTTTTTTTTTTTTTAAAAAAAAAAAGATCTTTCAACTCAGGCTTATAGTGATAACAGTACAATAATGGTGTTTCCAACAGTGTGCAGCTCTCCCCAAGAGACATTGGAAGATATTTTGTCAAATTAGTTCCTCAACATCACTAAGTCCGGGAAAAAAGCACAAATCAGTAGTTGGGCTTGTGCCCTTCTATCCTAGTGGAGGTTGGAATAGCATTTCTGCTGATAATAGCCTCAATCAGGCAGTTCTTACTCCAAAGAAAAGTCTTCCTAAAACTCGAGGTGAGCCTTCAATCACACAAGCACGTACTATTCTGGCTTTAAGATCCTGAGATCAGTGGATGTTGTGTCCTGAATGAAGAAGAAGGAAATAGCTTTAAGTAATTTTCTGAAACAGGAGACGAATGCTAGTTCTCTATTGAGTTTGTAAAATGAGGTTAACTTTCTCTGAAGACAACAGAACACAAAAACACTTAAAATATCTGATAACTATTACATACTGCTTTCTTAAAACTTCCCCCGTTTGCTCCAGCTTCAATTGGGGTATGAACTAAAGTCAGTGGAAGTCTTTTCGCTGACATCAATGGGCTCTGAATTAGGCCTTCATTGCTTGCAACCCAGCTTGTGTGCTAAATGAATGCAGAAAGGAGCTCCAATGCCTTCTTTCTCCTGACAATCTCCTGAGCTGTGCACTGAGAGACAGCAGGCTTTTTTTCCTCCTCGTTTTGGAGGACAGCAAAGCAGTGCAGCAATAGCAATAGCTACACTGTGACCTGCATTTTGCAAGTGGAATTTCTAAAAGGCAGAAACTGG
Organism: Apaloderma vittatum; assembly: GCF_000703405.1. NCBI lineage: Eukaryota > Metazoa > Chordata > Aves > Trogoniformes > Trogonidae > Apaloderma > Apaloderma vittatum. Next base: position 32,047 of record NW_009703187.1, on the reverse strand, counting down.
TGGCATGCAAATGTGTTACTTTTCAGAGCAAAAATGTTCTCCAAAACAGAAAAGCACTTATAGAAAACTATTCCAGTAACAACCTGCATTAGGAACGTATAAATCATAATAAGATAACAAGTAGACACAGTTTGAAGAAACTGGGCAAGGGGACAGAACCAGTTTTGGAGAACAACTGTCAAACAGCTTTACAGGCTGCACTGTAGCTGAGAAATTATATCTTAACCTTACCTTAGTACTTGCAAACACATTTTCAACAGACATACACTCCAACTTGGTGTAAATGAGGCGATAAACATCTTATCACTCACTGTCCTCCCACTCTGGAGCCACACGATTAACACAGGGGAATGTTTTATGGGGGGTTGTGCGGCCCCAGAACTTCAGTTCTATTTAAGAAGACTGGAGTGGACCTGAAGGGAAGTGCAACAGCCAGCGCCACTGTAGGGGAAGACAGCTGGAGCTTCAGACCACCAGATTTTTGTAAGCTTGTGCTGGCTTTCATAAAGCATATATGATGGCATGTCTTTATATGAGCAGACTAAATACCAATGTTCTCTCTACATGGCAGAGACTACATTAAACACACACCCATACATCTATCACTAGTCTGTCCTTCACAGGCCAGTGCGTGTTTATTCATCCTCTTATCGAAGTCCGAAATTGTATCCTCGACTGAATGGGCAAGGAATAAATCTCAAAGGATGCTGCCCTGAATTCTTTGAAATGGCAGTCATCACTGTCTGACTGATCTTGACTCATACACCAGTTGATGTGCCCAGAGGGGAACCAGAGAGAAGCTAAGCTGAAGACTGAAAATGCATAGGTCTCAATGCCAAATACAGTTTTACGAAAAAAAAGGCTATCCAGACTGCCATGATCAACTGACCCAAATTTATAGCAAGTGGATCTTCACTGTCCCTTATGAATAAAATTTCAACTTCTGTAAGCAGGCCTAAAACAGTGATGGTTGGTAAACTTTGCAGTCCAGCAAACTCAGGTAACACTCCAGATGGAGGGGAAGAAAGAACCTGGCCAACGCTAAAGAAAAAGACGTAGGAATAATGGATGAAGGGAAAAGGAACAGTTCCAAATATCTAGGGAAGACACTGATCCTTCACCATGTGCACTGCCTGTGGCATGACGCCAGAGAGGTGAGCTTATATTGACAGATCACGGAAAAATGAAGGAGCCCTAAAAACCTCCTCATCACAATCCACATGACACCAAGCCTGAAGGAACAAATCAGTTGAAACATTAGCTAGTTCAGACAAAATGCAGCTTACCCAAGTAATCAAGAGAGTTTTTGCCCAAACATAGTGAGCAAGGCTTAATCAGGAACATAATGTCTTGTGTGAAGGACATTTTGTTAAAAATACACTGCATGTACTGAAGAAGTCTATTTTTTTCATATAATGTGACATATAACAGGCACTGAACCAAAACACCATAGAAGTATGCAGTTTAGGCTACCTTACTAGACTACCAAACAACATCTAATATTGAGAAAGCATTGCAGATACATAGTAGAGGATCTCTGAAATGTGCCTTTACATTGTTGTTACAATGACTGCGTGTCTTCCATGTTACCATAGCTGTTAAAAACCCTTAATAGAGCTAATAATACAAGTAATCATAAAACACTGTAGCCTCATTAGCAAAACACATATGAGCTTTTTTGTTACTCCTTCTTCCCTATCTTCTAATCAAGATCTCCATATTGAGCCCAGTTTTACGTTTTCTTAGCAGCATAAATTAGAAGCAACTCTCTTCAAGTCAATAAAATTACTCCAACATGAAAAAGGAATCAGCCATCTGCAAAAACAGTCTAACCGGTAATTTTCCACTGACAGCTCTTACAATCAAACAGGTTACAGAGATTACTTTTTCATCTAACGCTGAAAGTAAACAATTAATGTAAAATGTACAATGTCTGTAAAGACAGTATGTTCGCTACTTGTGCCCTTCATATGTAATTACTTTCATCTTGGTAAGTAGACAGTTAAGTAAGACACCATCAAGCTATAGATGGAGCCTATTCATCATGCAAAACAGGCAGCTGAACATCTCTATTTATTTATATATTATTTTACTTTTCGTTCCCACCTTGGAAAGCATGTGGAACCTACGAGACATTTTCATGCCTCATTTCTTGCAGAAGAACGTCAAGTCACCTTTTATGCCTTCAGGCAAACTTCTCCTACCTGATCTCAGTAACTGTCCATATCAAAATGATTTTTCATACCTTGTGTAAGCAGCTGGAGGTTTCGGACTTCTTCTCTCACCTTCAGCTGAAGGACTTGCTGCAGAATGTGCTGTCGCAGACTTTCCTGGGCAATGCCCATTCGTTCAAGCTTTTTGTCAGTAAGTCTCAGCAAAGCACGGCCTGGATGCAAAAGACAAAAAGAATAATCACCCAAGAATCTCCAATAATGCGATATTCTTACTTCGACGGGATAATTTGCGACAGAGAAAATTCTCAGCCCTGAAACACCTCAGTCTGAGAAGTTATTGTTTCATCAGCTGGGTACTTCCTTACTGTCAGAGATCTGTGTTTCACTCTTTTCTTTACTTTTGATTTTCTGTATCATTTAGGTGCTTTGCGAGACATTTAGGTATGTAAAATGGGTATCTCAAGTCATTTTAGACAACTAATTGCTCCTCTTAGGCGCCAGCTGGTCTCCTACTGGTAGCATATCCCCTATCAGACTACAGTTGGTCCAGATGCCTAATTTGACCCTCACCTATTTTCAAGCACCTACATGACTGTCAAGAAACCACTGGTGAAAGTGAACTTTCTCAATTTAATCAATTTAAGATATACTGAGGATGAATATTGTTCCGATTCAGATATGTCTATAGTGTCAAGCACCATTTCTCAGGAGGGCCCTGTACTTCATGGTCCAGCCTTCCAAAGCCCTCTCAACAGTAACATATCACTGCAAAAAAAAAAGCCAGAGATTTCCCTTCACAGTTATATTGATTCCCTTTATCAGTTTTATATATATATACACACATATATGTATATAAAACTCCTTAAAAAGATGTTTGCCCAACTATAAGGAGCCTACGGTCTTTGCAAGCAATCATTCCCAGCCTGTGACTTATTTTTACCATTAAGGTAACGTTGAATCATGGTCCTATGCAGACTGTAGATGTTAAAATAAATAAATAAATAAATCAAACAAGCCACACTCCCTGGATTCTGCTTGTGGCACTGACTCCATCTTTTGGGCATTGTTACGATATACGTAAACAGGAGGAAGGCAGCACACTGGGTGAGCCAACACTACAGAAGTATTTGGACCAAGCATAGAACAAGAGCATCAAGCAAAACGTTACCTTGGAAGAAAACCAAAACTTATTTCCTTTGGTCTTCACTGCTGTGAGCTAGTACAGGGAGGAGTGCCCTGCAGCCCCCTACTGACCCTTGATTCCCAAGGCAAATCACACTGGAGATACGTTGATACTACCTTAGAAAATGCCGAGTTGCTTAGTTCACTTTTTTAAACAGACTCAACCTTTTACCTCCTCTCACTCTGACTGTAAGTGCTTTTTAATTATTAAAAATCCCTTCTTTGATTTCCAGGCTTTATTCTGAAACCAGAAGAAGATCGAGAAGAGCAAGTTACTCCCACCGCAACACAGCAGCCTCTGTGCTACCATTACTGCGGCTTTCGGATGAATGGCACAATTTAGCTCATCATAAAGTGTTACTCAACATAGCAAGATAAGGCCCTCATTCAATCTCTTTCCTTACAAAACAGCAGTGAGCACAGAAGTTTTATGATGATGTTAATTAAAAACCTTAAGATAAATGCCAAGAATTTAAAGGGGCACATAACATTTGCCCCAGACTAAGCAGTCAGCGGTATGTACACCCTTCACCAGCTGCTAGGTTTCACTCACAAGCGGTGCTGTGAAGCAGTTAGTGGGATCTCGATGCAACACAATGTAAAATATGGAGATATTACTAAAAAGCAAGACGTTATTGATCAGATAAAAAAATGACAGGGTTCATACATTTTCTGCCCTTCCATGTCTCTCAAACACTACACACTAAGGAGGATGACTTTTTGATTAGGAAAACTTTCTTTGAAATCATAAACAAGAATAATTCTATGGGTTAATATAATAACAAAATATGGATATTAGTCTCTTACAGATCAATGCCAGCTGTTCAATTCCCCTGGTGATACAGATAGCAATAATGACTTCAGTTTTTATATCGTCCTATCACACTAAAACATCTTAAAGCAATTTATAAAGAAAGTACAGCAGGCCAAGAGTATGGTCTGTAATGTCAATCTAGCAACTCAAAGCAAACAAAAAATAAACAAACCATCAGTTTAAAGAGTGTCAGCACGCATATCATCTTAGGGCAGAGTCAGCAACAGCAACATGAAAGATCAGAGGGAAGCCATGCATCCCATCCAGTCTCCTCCACCTCCTATCAGCCATGGGCACAGTCATTACACTTTACTTCCTCTGGGCAACCCTTTATTTCATATTCAGTTTGCTTTTCTGCCCCAGTCCCTGCCTTTGGAAGATGAGTGCACACAAACCAAAGATGTGTCTTTGCAACTCCTGGTGTGTCAGTTCCTCTGTTCAAATCACAGTGCCAGTGAGAAAAATTGTCTTTGACTCATACTACCTGCAGCAGATGGCAAAAGTTGCCTTAACTCTTTCTTGCACCAAATCCAGTGTGATATATTGAGGCAGTGATGAGGCAAGAAGGGAAACATCAAAATGTGGTATTTCAAGAATGCAGTGAGTGACCTGAACTAGGGAAATTCAGTCCTCCCCACACTTCCTTCCCCTCCATCACTCAGAACAACAACATCCAAGTGAGGACTGGAGTAATTTTCTTTTAAGTTGTGCCTTTGAAAAGATATTGCTAATGCCTGGATCAGTGACCAAAGCCAATTAGTTACTAAGGTCAAGGTCCTGACAATCAGCTAACGATTTCAGATGCACCACTGCCTTGCTTCCCATGCTGTACAGAGCTGAAAGAGTTATCATTTGGTGCTAAGAACTCTGTAGGAGTTATTGACCATTGAAACCAGTTGTCCAGAGAGGTTGTGGGGTCTCCATCTTTGGAAACATTCCAAACATGACTGAAAGAGTGTTGAGCAACCTGCTGCAGCTGCCCCTGCTTTGAGCAAGGAGTTGAACTAGATGATCTCAGGGTTGCCTTCCAGCATCAGCTGTTCTATGATTCCATGAACAATCTGCATAAAAGATCTCAATATAAATATCTATTTCCTTTGGCAAGGAGCGGATTAACAAAGGAAATTAATAAGCATACACAATAGATGGTCATTTTGACAAGCATCACAGATAAAACAGAGAGACAGCTATATAGCAAAAATTGGGGACAGATTTTTAATTTTCAGAGTGTGCTGGACAGAATACATTATCAAGTGCAGAACATGTAAAAACCATAACATTTTTCTAAGAGTGCACACTGATCTTTGCTAGGAGATAAACAAAGGAACTTTACTTACATCTCAGGAAAGTTTCCCAATGCTACAGGACTGGCACTACCTATTAGACGTAGCAGCTACATGTATAAAGGTAACATGAGATTTTTTTGAAAGGTATCTTTACCAACAGAACCATGAAGATTGCAGTCACAAGGACCTAGTCTTTGGCTCTAGCTAATTGCAAGGCTAGAAACAAAATGCTTTTAAAAAACTCGCAACTCCCTCAGTATCTGCACACATCTTTTAGCACCTAAACCCCCAGCCCTCTCACACTCAGGACAGATCAACTGTGGAATGTTCTGAGACACCTCGAGGGCAGACAGAGAATATAAAATACTTCCCAGCTTAATAACGGATTGATGACCTAATTTTTTCTTAGCTGCTGCAGATCTCATTTGATCAAGCTGGGATTAGATGAAAATTTGAATGGAGGGGGAAACATTGCATGCCACAGAACATTAATGAGTATAAGCATTGGTCCAATGAGGTTGGCATTGGCCCTAGAGCAAGGGATGTGGCATAGCACCTCATCAGAAATGCTCATACCTCTCTGCACTGGTACAGCCCACTGCTCTTCTCTCTGAGCCTGTGAAGCTTCACCAACTGCCAGTTCAGACAGCCAGAGGGACACCATGCAAGAAGGCTCAAAAATAGACTTCCAACAGAAGTGAATGAATACCTAAGAAAGGACTTATTAAATGTGTAGAAAGAATAGAAGAAATACAGGGAAACGAAGGCAGATAGTTGGTAAGAGGCTGGTCTCACACAAAACCCTGGAGAAAACTGTGACTAACTTGAAGTTGATGAAAATGATAACCTCCTAGTGGAAACAAATGATGTGTGTGAAATATGGCCAAGAAAGGTGATATCGTCTCCTCAGTAGAATATCATAGGTATACCTGAATATCAAGACAAGATATTCAGTTTACTTACCATGAGGCACAGAATCTAGGAAAGATAGAACAGGGTGGAGAATACAAATATATTAAAAAATGCCCCAACACCACACCAACAGCTCACCCAGCCCTATATTCAGAGTGGCTACAGTCTGCAGTCATTCCCTTTGTACTGTGCCAGCATCCAGAACTGCTATACTTGGGTTATTAGAGACTACGGCACTTTTAGTAGCAACTTATTTTCCTGATATCCACAAATTTGTCTTTTGGATCTTCTGGATCCTGTCTACATCTGCAGCCTCCTGGAGTAGCAAATTCCATAAGCTTACTGCCCAATTTTGTCTGTTTTATACTGATTTCTTACTAAATGCTTCAAGTGGTTAGTTCTTGCATTGCAGTGTTTGGTTAACAGTTCAACATTTAGTTTGTCTGTTGCTTCCATGATTTGTGAACTTCAGTCATATATTCCTGGATTGATCAACCCAACAAACATTGAAAAACAGGTACATGGGATTCTTAACCCTCTAAATCATGCAAGATGAAAACTTTTTCAAGCTCACATTTAAAGGCAGCAAATATAATTTTAAATAGAGGCTGGATGTGGCACTTACTGCTGTGGTCTAGCCGATGTGACAGTGTTGAGTCATAGGCTGGACTTGATGATCTCAGAGGTCTTTTCCAGCCTCAAAAACTCTGTGATTCTGTGATAGTTGTTGACACAACAGCCTATTCTTACTTATTTGATAATAATGTGCTTCTCTAGCTTGGGGGTAGAACAATTTCAAACTTTGTATTTACCTCTTTAGTTCCGCAAACACGTTCATAATTGTTGTTCATTGGGTTTTTCTATTTGAAATGGTCTGATCATAGCTTTCCCCTTGCTTACATAGGCTGATTGTTGACTTCAATTCAGTGCTTAAAAGGAAGCCTCCTAGCACTTATAAAGAAATTCCCATGACATAGACACAGACATTAATAGCAGTGTTCAGGTGTTGGTGAGACAAGTATAAAATCCTCATCATGTACTCAGGAAAGAAGAATTCAAACAAAGAACAGACAAAGAGAGAGGCTGTGACTTCACAGTGAGGAATGGTAAAATTATGAGAAGAGGTGAGAAACAGAATAGTCACCTACAGAACAAAAATGGCCTCATGATGGCACTGGAGGGAGACGAACATCAGACAAAGAGAAGAACTATTAAACTAAGGAATTAAGTGAAAAAATGTATTTGAATATAACTGAGGATGATAGCTTCAGAAACATCTTTTAAAAGAAGAGGCATCAATCAGAAATCAATCAAATTTCCCAAATAAACTTACTATGACTTCATGATGCTGTTCTTGAAAACCCATCAGATCTAGAGTCCTAGATTTTCGGCCTTCCACATGAGAATTTAAGAGCACATCTTTCCTTCTTATGTTAGTCTCATCACTAGTCAGCTAGACATATCAGCCACTTTGTCATCAATGCCTTGTGGCAAATCTAGAGCTTTTCTTGCAGAAGTGTTTAGATGTGGCTCATCTTACTGATCATTTTAGCTCTAATACTAGTGCAGACTCTTCATAAACTGCAGCTTGCATTACCACACTCTTTGCCCCAAATCACCTATCTAATATCTCACTAATCAGGCAATCACTCATTGGAGTTGGAAGGGACAACTAAAGATCGTCTAGTCTAACACCTCCACTAAAGCAGGATTGCCTGGAGCACATCACACAGGATTGCATCCAGGTGGGTTCTGAAAGTCTCCAAAGATGGAGACTCCACAACCTCCCTGGGCAGCCTGTTCCAGTGCTCTTTCACCCTCACACCAAAGAAGTTCTCCCTCATATTTACATGAAACTTCTTGTGTTCCAAATTGTGCCCATTGCCCCTTATCCTATCACTGGGCACTACTGAAAAGAGTCTTGCTCCACCCTCCCTGCACCCACCCCTTAGATATTTATAGACACTGATAAGGTCTCCTCTCAGCCTTCTCCAGGCTAAATAGCCTCAGGTCTGTCAACCTTTCCTTCTAAGAGAGATGCTCCAGTCCTTCAATCATCTTTGTTGCCCTCCGTTGGACTCTCTCCAGGAAGACTCACTTGCTTCAAAAGTAAAAATTGATTCCTTTTTCATCAGATTCACCATAGCAGCAAACGTTTTATTGATCTATCTACCAGCATAATGGCATCTGCCAGCCCAGGCAAAGGAGAATTAACTCCTAAAATTGCTATTGGTAGCTGCCAGTTACTTCCAAAATGATGAAAAACTCTCAGCTGGGAACCAACTTAGACAGACAGGAGACACAAGGGATGTTGGTATGGAAATAAAGCAGAGGGAACAATAGTTACTAATGACACGCACCAGAAGGAGCAAAGACGACTATTTAACCTTGGTGAGTATTAGAGGTCTCCAACCAAGGAAGTTCTCCAACATCGGAGCCAGCATTCTTGTGCTTTCTCATCCTGTTAACAACTGCAGCAAACCTCCGTGGAGCTGAAGGAATTACTTTCTGGTCAGTCACAGGAATGGGAGAGGCCCATAACTCCGGTATGGCTCCAGTGGAAGCACAGGAAGGCATCTGCTCATGTATCAAATTAGCTTTGGACACACCTTGATTTGTTAACATCATCCAAGAAGAATGCAAAGATTTTCTAGCTTTTTCTCATTCATGATCTTATGGATCTGGATGAGGCCAGCTCTACAGTAAAGTTTCTCAAGGAAAACACTGTCTACCGGTCAATTAATGTCTAATCAAACTATAAAAAAAGCGCAGCTACGTAAACAAAGACGCTTTCTGAATATTATGTCCATCCTTTGTCTTCACATCATGTCTGTTTTTAGTTCTGACAAGAGGAAGTGATGACTCTTGCTACTGCTGCCAATAAATCTACAATAAGAAGATTATTTCCAAAAAACCCCCCTGAGGTCAAAGTTCTCCTGCACCTTTCTGCTTTTGCTCCACACTTCTGAACCACAAACATGAATAGGTTAGGAAAGAAAAGTAACTCGACAAAATCTTTAATTTAGCTGCATTTTTAAATACAAAACTAGCAACAAGCAAGACAGTACTCTGTTTCCAAATCTGTGTGTTTCTGACAACTTACTAAGTGATCAGTGATATAACTGTGAAGCTATTTAACTCGAATTACTTAGTTTTGCATAACTTCCTCTCACCTTAGTGCTACCTTTCCAAATTACCTCCATACTCCATCAAATAATGTTGCCATTTTCTATCCTCTTCATTCTGACACAGTCCTTTAAGCTATACATCTCCCGCTTGACAATGGTCTCTGAAAATGCACCAAGTTATGAGCTGTCTCAGTTTTTCCCTGGCTCTTGTCAAGGATCTCTCCCAACAACATACCCCCAGCTGCTCCTCCCAAGGCACCACCACCTTTGGAGCTCCTGTGCCCTACTGCATAGGCTCACACGTGTCCATCTGCTCAGTCACAACAATGTTGGATTTATGCTATTGAAAGAAAACAATGAAGCTGTAGTAATGGTGAAATCATGTAAAAAATACTATAAGACAGTGAGTTAACAGAGCATGGATCTTGAATAGTCACTTCAGGAACTGCATTTTAAAAGCACCCTTTCTCTCTCCCTGACAGATACTTTCTCCCAGCCAAGCAGCTCAAAACAGTCCAGGTATCTTGAAAAGTCAGGATAAACACCAAAAAATCTTTCTCAAGACTTGAGTCTTCTGACTCCCAACTTCTCCCACCAATAAAGCAAGCAATTCCTGCTCCTTGATTCATCCTCACATTTTCAAGACAGTATTTAATTGTATACTTAACTGTCTGGGAGCATCACACATCCTTATATCATAGAATCTCTTTGGTTGGAAAAGACCTTAAGATCATTGAGTTCAACCAGTAACAAGCCCACCACTAAACCACATCCCTAAGCACCACGTCTGCACATCTTTTAAATACCTCCAGGGATGGTGACTCAACCATTTACCTCGGCAGCCTGTTCCAATGGTCGACAACCCTTTTGATGAAGAAATTTTTCCTAATATACAGACTAAACCTTCCCTGGCACAACTTGAGGCCACTTCCTCTTGTCCTATTGCTTGTTACACAGGAGAAGTTACCAACTCCCACCTTGCTACAACCTCCTTTCAAGTACTTGTAGAAAGTGATAAGGTTTCCCCTTAGCCTCCTCCTCTCCAGGCTGAACAACCCCAGTTCCCTCAGCCGCTCCTTGTAAAATCTGTTCTCAGAGTTCCTTCATCAGCTTTGCTGCCCTTCTCTGGACCCACTCCAGCACCTCGATGTCTTTCATATCCTGTGGCACCCAAAACTGAACACAGTGCTCAAGCTGTGGGCTCACCAGTGCCGAATACAGGGAGACAGTCACTGCTCCGCTCCTGCTGGCCACACTATTGCTGATACAGGCCAGGATGCTCTTGGCCACCTGGGCACACTGTTGGCTCATGCTCAGCCAGGTGTCCACCAGGTCCTTATCTGCTGGGCAGCTTTCCATGCTCCCCAAGCCTCTGGCGATGCCTGTGGTTGTTGTGACTGAAGTGCAGGACCCAGCACTCCTTACCTAGATTGTTAATAAAGATACGAAACAACTGTTACAGATATGCAACAGTCTTAGTTATCAAATTTTGAATTAATTACTATAGTGTCTAATTCCAAACCAACTTTATTCTAGGATAATATTGGTTCTATACAGACAAGCGAAGGGGTTAATAAGAAATTGTTCATCATTATTACTGGAAGTGGTTCAGTAAGTAATTTACTGTACTGATGGGAACTATATTGATTCCTTACAAGTCTTGAGTAAAAGACTGTTAGACAGTCCTGTTTTTCAGCTGAATATATTCAAGACCTGATGATTTTAATAGGAGGAAATAGTAATAACTTGAATTCCCCTCTGAAATATAAATTCAGGCACAAATCATATTACACCACTTTTCAAATGTACTGTAAAATGTGAGACAACCATTTTTAATGCTCTCAGGAAGGACCTGATAGGACCCACAAAGTAAATTAAGGATAAATGCAAACCTTTAGCGGGCAGTCTATAAATCCACATTGCTTGTTGTATACACATTTGCAAACCTACTTCCCGGCCATACAAAACTATATATTATCTACAGCTATATATAAAGATATAAAGATATATAATAATGGACTTCTATTATATTGCACATCATATTTTTAAGAAACACAATCCAGATCTGTTGTTTGCTGGTATCTGTGTGCTAGATTTATGGTCGCCCTTTTCAAATAAACAACCTCAAGGTCTTTTTTGTTTGTGATGGAGTGAGTGAATCTGTCAACACGTTTGATTTTGTCCACCATCAGCAGGACATGGAGTTCTTCAGTTCCTAGTTAATCTAATGTTGCTCAGTGTGCAACTCCATTACACATTACATATCCCATTTCTTTATTAATTAAAAAAAAATCACGTTAGATCATGCCTGCTGGCAAAACTCCTGTTAATTTATTCAGGAGTAAGCACACATTCATATATTATAACGCACAGCTTCTACACAGAACAGATTAGGAAATGGAAAGCCAATTTGGAACGCATTAGAATCGACTGAATTCTTTACAGCAAACTCAAACAAGAGCCTTTTCTGTAACTCCTAATGGTAGACCTTACAAAATCAGTTTCCTTCTAGAAAAAAAATAAAATCATTTATTACAACCAGAAAAATAATCACATGCACACACAATAAACAACACTCATTATCGAAGTGTCCAACCCAACTGGAATTGAGAAATTCCTGAAATCACACAGAAGACTCTCTTACCTTCTGACATTTCTAAAGCAAAAAGGCTTCTGCGGTTCTGCCTTGAAACAGAAGAGGTGTGTGCACCAAGCAAAGGGGGTAAACCTCATGATGTACGCATGTGAATTCAAAAAAGGCTGCCATTTAATTAAGTGAGGAGGAACACCTGCTCCACACCTCCTACCACAAAGGTGCCCCCTGAGCTCTTTGAACTGCTCCAGTATCAAACACCCAGCTGGAGAGCAGGTGCTGGGCACTTGCCTCTACCACCCAACAGACAGAAATTGTCAATAAATATTTCTGCTTGCTCTAATCTGCTACTAATCAATCCAATCAATAACCCAGAGGTGCTACACCATAACATAACACGAAGAACACAATTCTTCAGTATGCAATATATGGAAAGATGAACAAAGACAATCCATTTATATGCAGTATCTTTCCTGGTTTTGTAACGCTTCGGAAAACGATCTTGGAGGCCGCCTCACTCATTCTGAGATGCTGGGGAAAGCCATGCCTTCTTCCTCCTCGTTACACTAACTGCCATACAGCATTCAGGCAAAAACCTACACAAAGAAGTAGTATTTGCAATATGTTTAATTCATTTTCTGAGTTTCTTTTAATGCCAAACTTTTGGGAAGCAAGGAGACCTACATAATGAGACCTACATAATGTGACCAGACAGCTTACTGTACTGCATTATGAAAGCTCTGTGGGCCATCATAGGTTCCATCGAGAACTTGCATTTTCTAGTAAGATTTTCCAATTGCTGCTTTGTTAAATAAAACACAAAAAAGAGCAAAATTAAAATTTTATTAAATATTAAAATAGGCTTTCATATCCCAGTGCTGAGGTACATACAGTATTACACCTCCAAATCTGTACCCTGGCTTCCCCTTGCTCCACACTATCTCCAAGCAGCTTTCAGTGGTGCTTTCTTCCATGCCTGTACCAGCTTTATGCTTCATTTTTTAATAAAAAATGAAATTGAGAAAGGTTTTGTGTTAATATTCATGATGTTAATAATTCACGTTAATAAAAATGGAAAAATTAAAAGCAGCATGCTCATAGGTTAAGCACCGCAGACTGCTTCAACTCTCCTAACCTGAAGGAAGAATCGGCCACATCTCTTCTGATGCACTTTTTGCTCTACTATTTCTCTTTGGGGGCTTTAACTAGAAGCCTGGCACCTGTCAAGCTGCACACATCACCTCTGATGGGCCCTTAACTTACAGTTTATGTTGCCCATTTTATAACCTAGGAGCAGATAACTTTCCTACTGAAACAGTTACCTCTACTTAATTACATGCACTGCCTTACAGATACAGACACTAATTACAGATCACTGCTACACTGCCGGTTCAGTAGTACAACAAACTTTGGAGAGCTCCTTCACATTTCTTCCAGCCTTTATTACTGTAGCTATGAGGAGAATCAGGACATAAGGATTTTATTCTGCTGGCCTATTCCTTCTACTTAAGACTTAACACTCGACCTGTGAAAGACTGTGAGACCATAGTTGTTTTGGATCAGAAATAAACCAGATACTTAAGCAATAACTTTTTATACCTAATTTGTAAGCAGCTGGTCCCTGTAACAGAAACCAGACTTTATTTTCTGAAATTCTCCCTCCTGTACCCCAGGCACTTGACTCAGTAAGACATTCCACCATGCATATAGAATCAGGACCAACAACTATAATCTAACACTAATGTACAGGAGTCTTACCGGAGGCTGCAGCCTGGCACTATTGTCCAAATGCTGCAGCTAGGATCAACGGAGCGCTCCCAAAAAGAGGGAGACGCCTCGGCTCCCAACTCCCAGGGGAACGTGCCGAATCCCACATCCTCCTCCAAGCCATGGACCCCGAGACTCCCAAGGAAAGGCTGCACTGACCTTGCTGCAATGCACTCAGGAACCTGCACGTAAGATGCAAGGGCACAAATCACTGCCAACACTCAGCCCCTTTCCAAGACCAGAGTGAGAGAACCTGCTCCAGCCCTCAGATGAGCGTCCCAGCAGCGGCGTTACAGAGCCCACCCTTCCCTGCGCACCGAGGAAAGCACCAACTGCCCAGACAGGTGGTTAGCTTGGAGGCAGGACTGTGAAGCCCTCAGGCTGAAGGGGAAGCCAGGCTTATTTTTCCTTCTGCTCTTCTGCTCTGATTGAGATCATTTTGGGCACGCACAAAAAAGCAACTCCAGGCAGCAAGCTAAATTCACAGCTGGAGTAAG
>NW_009703187.1:0-17663 GCF_000703405.1 Apaloderma vittatum | reverse complement strand
AGGCCCCTGCCAGGTTTTTCCAGCAGCCACAGAAGAGACTGTTCTGGACAGTAACTCGGGAGTTTGGTTTGCCATCCAGAGCGTCAGACCTAAGTCCTGCCTGAGATGCTGTGGGATCCGTGTGTCACGCACTCTGGCTGCTCAGCAGCAGGTGCCTAGAAAGGAGCACAGGAGCAAAGCAAGAATATAACAACACTTTCCCAGAATACTCTCTCAGCCTCCAAGAGCTTGCAGTTTAGTGACTAATTAACAAAAACAAAGTTGGCTAAGTTGAGCTACAGTTGAGCCTGAGGTCAGTGGATGGCTTCCAGTGACCACAGCAATCCTCAGAGCTGCTTGTGAGAGAAACCTCACTAACATCTTAAAATGACAGAACACTTCTCCCATTCCCAATGTCATCTGATCTATCAGGAAAGAGCAAAACGAGAAACTAGTGCTGCAAGGTAAACCTAAACTAATTAAAATGAGAAATTAGTTCATTAACAAGGCTAAATCACAAGCAGAGCCACCGAGCAGTGAAACGGGTGATTTTCAGGTCTTTGTGGTCTTCAAATTAAGTTTTTGGAAGAGGTAGTTCAGAGGAGGTTGGGTTATTGCAGTCTGCACAACAGGGAGGCAGCAGGCCTGGGGGGCTGTTTACCTCTGCATGAGATCCAGCATTCCAGAGCGCTTTTGTAGGAAAGAGTAAGAGGAAGAAAACAAAATGGATATAAAGCAAACAAGTACTAATAAACTCCCAAGTCTCAGGAAGTAGGGTTTTTTGAGTTATTGTCTTTCTGATAGCTTCAGTGGGTTTTCTTTCTACTATGAATTTTCTCTTTTCCAGAGAGACTGCATCACTTCAGAACAACAAATGTTAAAGCACTGTATTATGTATGAATCTTCAGTTACATCTTGTTTTTAAGAAAGAGTATATGGAGAAAGCACACTTGAACACACAACAGGATCCATCTTTAAGTCTTTTTGTTAAAGAGCCACTGAGTTGAACAAATACTAATTAACCAATAAAATCAGATTAGAGAAAAAGCAACAACTGTGGCTACTGAATTGTAACCCTTATTGACAATTTGCATGTAATAATTTATACAAAATAAGAAGACTGGAAACTATCATTACAGAGATTTCCTGTGGTGATACTGAAGACTAGCTCTCTAAGTGGACTAAAAGAGCAGCTGACACACTGGTTAAGCAGAGTGCTTTTACTTACAGCATATGCATTAGGTATCAGTAAGTTAAGTTAGTTAAGTTAGTTAGTTAAGTTAGACTGGTTAAGTCTAGGGCCAGATACTTCCCTGGTGCAAAGAGTGGCAATTCTGACAGGTTCAGTGAAGATGCATCCGCTCCTACTCAATCTCAGACACAAATTTTTAAAATATACAAAATCATTTTTGCACACACACACAGAATAATGAAATGAAATACACTATTTTCAGCCCATCAAAACTTTCCTAAACCACAAAAGTCTGGAGAATGTTTTCTGAGTACTAACACTGAGCCACAAATTTAATACTTGGTCAAGTACTAAATTGTTTAGCTCCATCCTCATTCATTAGTTTGCTTTCAGTTTTCAATAAAAAAGCCAAACCATTTTAGGGTTAGTTTCAAACACAGTTTTGGTAATGCATGAAATACAATGTCTTGTTTCTACATAATAAATAAACATTTAGGCTTAACACCCTTTCCTGGGTTGTAGACACATGTCTTGTGAAACTCCAGCAAGCAACAATATACACGTAGCAAGATCTGAATAGCAGCATTAGAAACCTCAAAGGCAACAACAGATACTAAGAAATTATTTACTTCATTGTCCAGTGTATAATTAAAATTCTAAACTAAATATGTAAATACACCTCTCAATTCACTTATATTCCTTTTGTAATGTTCTCCTTTGAGTCCTATTTGCCGTACACATTATGCATGGCTTTCCTCGCCAGTGTTTTTCTGTTTTCCCTCCACCGGAACAAGTTATTTTCTGCAATTTTCTCAGACTGCAAAGATTCCCTGCTTAAGGAATACGACGTACATCACATGAGCACCGACAGTGTGAAATCCTGTTAATACCCCAGAAGTAAATTAGCTGGATGGTAAGTAGGATTGCAGCTGTCTATAGATTGAAGTATCAGCTACAAATCCTTTGGCACAGTTGCATAAGAAGCTGATCTAAATCAAGTTATTTCTAGTCTGTTTTCAAGCAATTTTGAAGATGGGCAGCCCAAGATTCTTTCTGAGACACAGAGTGAGCCATGGGCACTCCCAGTCATGTTCTCCAGACCTGTATCTGCTCTCAGCAGCCAGTTGCTACTTAAGTGATAGAGAGGAGGCTGCATGAGGTTCATTCATAGTGGTGTATGAAACATTTTTGCTATTCAGCTAGCAAGAAAGGGACCTGTGGCTCCAGTGGATACCAAATTGAACAAAAGCTTGCAGTAAAGAAGGCCAATGGCCTCCTAGACCACAAGCTGATGAGAGAGCTTCCAGCAGGTCAAGATCCTTCCCCTCTATTCAACCTTGGTGAGGCCACGTCTGGAGCACCATGTCCAGTTCTGGGCTCCTCAGCACAAGAGAGACATGGACATACTGAAGCAGGTCCAGCAAAGGGCCATGAAGATGATTAATGGATTGGAGCATCTGTCAGATAAGGGAAGGCTGAGAGAGCTGAGACTGCTCAGCCAGGAGAAGAGACGGCTCAGGAGGGAGCTTTTCAATGTGTGTAAATACCTGGTGGGGGAAGCAGAGAGACAATGGCCACAGACTGAACACGGGAAGTTCCATTTAAACTTTAAATGGAAGTTCCATTCAAACTTTTATGATGAGTGTACTTGAACACTGGAATATATGTTCAGAAAAGTTGCAGAGTTTCCATTCTTGGAGATACTCAAAACAGACAGGACACACAGACTGGACAATCTGCACTAGCTGACTCTGTTTCGAGCAGGAGATTGGACACTATGACCTCCAGAGCTGCCTTCCAACCTGAGACATGTTCTGACTCTATTCCACAAAGGTACAGAGTAACAAATCTGGCTGCCTGAACTTCAATAGAGTTAGCAAGGTCACAATTAGCAGCTACTGAACACAAGAGTCTTACGTAATTTGTATATCAATATCTTCGACTGAAATGCGCAAAGCAAGGAGACAGGTGAAAAAATACCTAGCTCTTTGGAATCTCCCTCAAAATTGTTCACATCCTTGTGTATGTCACCTGCAGTACCCCTTAGTAGGACAATCCAGGCATTGGGTTTCTCTAAAGCAAATCTTATAACTAGCAAGGTTAGAGAGGCAGAGGGATGGGGGCTTTTAAGCATGTGAAACACTTTTTTTCCATCCCTTTGAGACTTAATGTGGTGTCGCACACTCTGAAAACAGGGCTGCACCTGCTTTAACGGATGTGTATTCACCACTGCTGTCCATTCCCATAAACTAACTAGTGCTGCCATAGTCCAGGCACTGGAACTCAGTTGTTTCTACTATCAAATCATCCCGAGTTTGGGAGCTGTTCCCCATAGATGGTGTGAACACAGCCATGCTGTCCTGAAGAGCAAAAGCCCTTAGAAGCACAAGCTGTTCCTCGGTGCCAAATGATGTCTTAGGTAAAATCAACACGGCAACATTACAAAGCTGCAAGTTCTGTTGGCGAAACTCAGCTAGCTCTATTATCGTAGTACATGTGTCACATAAATGCCTCTTCAGTCTTAAAAAACAAGAGGACTTCCAAGATTATCTTTTCCTGAAAAGTAAAAGCATAAGCTAGTTTCTCAGAAATCAGAGATTCAGAGGTGAGACAAAATTATTTCCTCCCTTGTGAATTCTGTATGTGTCCATTGGCACCAGTCAGAATAGTTGGAAATGATTTCCTCCGTTGTTTCTTATCTGCTCTAGACTATCAAATAATAGTTCCTTCAACAGCAGAAAGAAGGAAAAGCAGTGGCAGAAATGCTTGGTCAAGTTTTTAATGACCATGGAAATTTTATTTAGAAATAATTTTCACTTCTAGGCATTTGAAGGATTCTGCTGGTTTCAGACCTGTCTCAGCTCTTTCTTATGCCACATAAGAAAGGTGTTCCAACATTTCCGAACACTGGAAAATGAGGAGGAGAAAGAGAAGAGGTGTCAATGACTGGGACACTGCATTTGAGGAAAGCAACAACACATTTCTTCAAGGAATGCTGTTTCTGTGAAGTCCTGTAAGAGACAATGTGTGAAAAAGAGCCCAAAAAGCAGTAATCTCAAATTCAGATTTAGATTACTTCTGAAGGGCAACATGCTGCATATTACATCCCACAAGTCAGAAGAGCTGTCAAGGATTTTTCACATATATTCTGCCTGATTCACAGGGACCATTAATAATACTTGTAGTATACGTCTGTGTCAGTTCAGTCGCATCTCTTGGGCATACCCTTAATGTGTTCTGCAATCCTGACCTCTAAGCACCATCAGGCCATATAGAAAAAATGCTAATGAATATTGGTCTCCTCTCACCTGCAAGTACGATTATACTGCTGGCCCACACTCCAGAGGAACAACTTTAAAGCAAAGGCAGTAAGAGTATCTAAGAAAGAAAGGAAGACCGACAAAAATCGGACACTTCTGAAGACAGTTTACCAGGTTTTGATCTTTACCTAAGCACAATAATTAATGGGATAAGGTATCATTCCAGAATTGCAATAAACACCACATGATAAAAGTAAATCACCTTCCTACAACTCTGCAGGCCAAACACTTTCTGTGAAGTAACTCCCCCAGTATGGGAAAGCACCTGCCTGTTGCTAGCCAAGAGCTTCTTGTTGTTGCAGAGTGGCTGGGTGGCAGCAGAGCTGTGACAGGACTGCTGTAACAGAACCATGCACAGCTATCAAGAAAACCACTCTGCTGTCACAAAGATGGTCAACATGAAGACAAGTACTAATGGTTTGTGCTGTCAGGATTCCTGAATGCTGCAGAGCTATTAATAAGAAACATTCTTATTGCCACTTTCCACTCTTTTAAGTTTTGAGATTCACTGTAGATATTTCCACCAGGCTTCAAAGCACAGTGCTGACCACTGTAAAAAGTTCACCCGGAGAGGTGATGGAAGAGCTTAGAAAGAATCACAACGTCAGGCTTTTAGAAAAGCCCTGACTTACACCCACACTTATGCTGACAACAGGAACATCTGCATCTACAGACAGAGGAGCATCTCCTGACATGAGTCCTGATGTGTAGCATTTCGGAATTGCCAGCCATTCAGCGCACTCCCCAAGCTTGCAAAACCTTTCACTAAACACTTGCCAAGGAGAGAGAATCAATTCGAGTCTGACTTAAGAAGTTCCAGAATGATTGGGGAAAATGGATTTTAGAGAGCTGAAAGATAGATCAGCACCCAGCTAACCAGGCTCTTAACATGGAAATGTTTCTTGCTATTTCTGCAAAGCAATCAAGAGTTTTCTAAAAGCAAGAGAGACCTGCACTTCAATATGGAGTATCAGATAATCTCAGCTATATGAAACAGCCTTTACAACATGAAGTGATTTTAGAAAGAGAAAGTGAGAGAGACTACTTCAAATCCAGGAGCAGTTTGTGGTAAATCTATGTTCTTAGATAAGAAATTGTAC
This sequence comes from Apaloderma vittatum, assembly GCF_000703405.1. Classification (NCBI taxonomy): domain Eukaryota; kingdom Metazoa; phylum Chordata; class Aves; order Trogoniformes; family Trogonidae; genus Apaloderma; species Apaloderma vittatum. The sequence continues at coordinate 12,072 of NW_009703187.1, read as the reverse complement.
TTGTGTGATAAAGTAAAATATCGCCCCATACACACTCACCTACTCAAGTGTGAACTCTTGCAAAGTGTTACTCATAACTGAGGCATTCACACTCTCATTCATATTTTACATCTTTAGTTTGAATAAGCTGTTTATTGCAAAGTTATTTTCACATAGTTCTTGTTCTGAATTCCTTATAAGGCCTGTCTGGATGCTAGTGCTTCAAAACAGAAAGAGAGAAGTATAAAGTCATCAAATGACAAATCTAATGAAATTTCAGGATATTACTTATTATTTTTAATAATAAAAATTCAATAGTATACCAAGATGAAAGTTGTTCATATTAAAGCATTTTTACTGTACAGTCATAAAGCTGTACAAAGCTAGAACAGCACTTGCTTAAGGAGACTAAATTGCTTCTCTACCAGCTAAGTTCCTCTGCATGTTCTCACACTGATACCAGAATGAAAATAAAGCACACAAGTTATCTCCGGTGCCTCTCTTAAAACTCTTTTAGTTAGGTGATATTATTATTTTTTATCCTTTATTATTATTTTTGGATTGTGGTAAAAACCCACACAAGAGGAAAGACAAATAAGTATAATTTTTCCGAAGCTTTTCTGTCACCCTAAAAGAGGAATAAAAAACCTGCATCATCTCTAACTGCTACATTCAGCCAGCAGTGGTGTGGCAGGAAGGCAGTACGTACATTATCTCTCTTTCCGTTAAGTTCTATTTGTACATAGTCCTAAATACTTAGAGGAATTGGAAATGTGATTGGTTGAGCTGGAGATCTGTGGCCTGGATTTCTCCTGTTCTAACCTGGACTCTCTGAAGACTTCACCTGGTTCAGTGGGTCAGCAGCACACACATTTGGATACAAGTTACATTATTCATACCACCACAAGTTTGGAGAGTGATGCAGCACATCTAACAAGAGACACAGAAGATTTTTAAGTTACGGCATCACACCTCTCATCATTATACTGTTGAGGGGCAATAGCCGACACGACATAGTTTGGCCACAGCTATTCTGTTTTACAAAGGCACTGGAGAGAGCCCTGGCTGACACAGACACAGACCCGCATTCAGTGAAGGGAGAGCCAGTGCATCAACTATTAGAGGAGCTTGACCTGAACAAACCGATGGACCCCCATGTGTGTACAAACCGATGGGCCCCGAGGGTGTTAGGAGAGCCTGCCGATGTTGTTGCAAGGCTGCTCTCCATAATCTTTGAGAAGTCATAGAATCATAGAATGGCCTAGGCTGGAAGGGACCTTAGAGATCATCTAGTCCAACCTCCCTGTTTTGGGCAGGGACGCCACCTCTCGACTAGACCAGGCAACACATGGGGACCGAGCAGGAATCGAACCTGCAACTTCGGTGTTGGTCCTTGTTGTCAGCATCGCGCTCAAACCACTGAGCTAACAGGCCCCCTGAGATGGAGATTGGGAGACGTGTCTGAAGACTGGAAGAAGGCCAATGTCACCCCTATCTACAAGAAGTGTTCCAAGGAAGACCCAGGTAATTATAGACCCATTAGCCTCACTTCAATTCCTGGGAAAGTTATGGAGCAAATCTTCCTGTGGACTATCACAAGTAAACTGAAAAATGTCATTAGGAAAAGCCAACACCAATTCACCAGGGGCAGATCATGGCTTGACAAATCTGATCGCTTTCTATGACGAAGTAACCCACTCAGTTGATGCAGGAACATTTCAGGTGGAAGTTCAGGTATACCTGCACTTCTCCAAGGCTTTTGATACTATCCCCCACAGCATCCTCCTTGAGAAACTGACACTTTACAACCTAGACAAGTTGTCTGTGCGGTGGGTGGGGAACTGGCTGACAGGCTGTACCTAGAGGGTGGTAATAAATAGTTCCTTCTTCAACTGGCAACCAGTCACAAGTGGGATCAATTCTGGGCCCAGTGTTGTTCAACATCATAAATGATCTGGATGTTGGAATCAAGACCACCCTGAAGAAGTTTGTGGATGACGCTAAAATGTGGGGAAAAGCTGACACTCCAGAAGGGAGAGCCAACCTCCAGGAAGAACTGGATGGGCTGGAGGAGTGGGCTAGCAGGAACCTTATGAAGTTCAATGGGGATAAGTGTAAGGTCTTGCACCTGGGAACACACAGTCCACAAATGCAGCTCAGACTGGGATCCACTTGGCTGGAGAGCAGCCCTGTAGAGTGGGACCTGGGTGCCTTGGTGGAGAGCAGGCTCAACCTGACTGAGCAGTGTGCTGCAGTGGCAAAGAAAGCAAACACGATGCTGGGCTGCATTAACAAGGGCATCACCAGCAGAGATAAAGAAGTCATTATGCTACTCAGCACTGTTCAGACCACACCTTGAGTGCTGTGTTAGTTTTGGTCTCCGCTATTTAAAAAAGATGCGGACAGGCTGGAAAGGGTTCAGAGAAGGGTCATGAGGATGATCAGACAACTAGAAGATGTACAATATGAAGAAAGGCTGAGAGAACTCAGTTTGTTCAGCCTTGAGAAGAGAAGGCTCAGGGAAGACATTACTACCACGTACCACTACATAAAAGGTGGCTATCACGAAGCTGGACACTCCCTCTTTACGAGGAGTCACATGGATAAAACACAGGTAGTGGGTACAAGTTGCTCCTGGGGAAATTTCAATTAGACTCCAGAGGAAATTTTTTTACCATGAGAGCAATCAGACATTGGACTAGTCTTCCAAGAGAAGTGGTGGATTCCCCAAGCTTAGATAGTTTTAAGGCTTACCTTGACAGGCTGCTGGGCCATCTCATTTAAACTGTATTCTTAATGGGTTGGGCTAGATGATCCTTGAGGTCCCTTCCAACCTGGTAATCTATGATTCTACGGTTGTCCCCTCACTGAGAACCTGCCCTGGCTCCTGCTTTTACAGCTCTGTTATGCTACTGCCTGACAGCTGGCAACAATAAAGCTCCCCTCTCCAGGGGTCAATTACACTCAGCATTTCCAGTATATGACCACAATACAGTTGCCTGAGGAATGACTGGGGAGTAATCCGGACGAAGATATGTGATCTTCCCACAAACTAAAATTGCACAGGGCGGTAACAGCCGCACACCAATATTTAAAACTAGAGGTGAAATCCTGCCTGTATGCCACCACAGCAGGTGAGATCACATCAGTCGGCAAAGAGATACTGTTTTACTGGCTGTATGAGTTACAAAGAACTACTTTGAAAACCTAGCACGCTGGCAAGAATTGCAAGAGGACACAAGGCCACCCGAGGGCCTACTATGTCAAAGGCAAATCCAGCCCGCTTCTAAGTTAACCCACTCCCAGTGAGGTCTGACAACCAGATGACATGCAAAGTTTATGGATACAAGGCATGTTAGTACAAAACGATTTGAAGCCGAATCAAATTAATTTGTTTGTCCATGTTGGGCCACTGCAGTTGCAATCAGTTCCAGTGCTCTTCAGCAACCTTCTGCAGAGGACAATTCACTACACCACCTGTGATTCTGGTCCAAGGTCAAATTTGGCAACTTCAGTTTTCTGCCCTCAGAGAAAGCCATTCATCCTTGGAAAACAGCCAGCTGCATAGTTTTTCAAAGCTCACTGTATTGGTCTGGAATTATCAAGTCCTCAAACTCTTTGAGAAAGCTGTTTAATCATTTTGATATATTTTGGGGAGATTCTATGAAAAGACACCGCTTCTCACAGTCTCTCGCTACCAATTATAATTTTGCATGAGGTTTGTACGAGTGAGTGTTTCAGACTATGATTGTTTATACTATTCTTTTACTGTTAGTAATTCATTGAGGCACAGAATGGATCCAGCACATCAGAGCTTTTGCCATACAAAAGTGTTAATGGCACTGCAGTTTACAGCATTTTTGTCTGCCAGATGGATGATCATATTGGTGTAACAGTTTCCAGCAATTTTTGCAAGTCAGCAATAGACTGCACAAGATTTAGTGGATGTTGTTTAGCTAGAGCTTGCTTACACAAAGAGTATGCAAATACTTGCTTACTACTGAAGGATTCACTCAGATGGGATGTAAAAAAAAACGTATTCTACATTGCCTTACATTTTCAAGATTGCTATGACTGAAAAGACATGAAGTTTCCACCTTTTCCTGTAGGTTGTATTCTGACATCTGGCATTCCAGAACAAGTAATAAATGCTCAGATACTGTAACTGGTTTTTTACTGACAACTAACTAGCTCTCTAATAAAGGGGAAAAACAAACAAACAAAAAGCCAGTCCTGAAGTACACCTGCTGAAAATAAACACTCTGCCAGGGAAATGAAAGCCAGGCATCATTCATCAAATTCAACAAAATAAAAAGGCTTTGTGAGTTCTTCAGAAGCAGTGTCTCTGAAGGTCAGAACTGTATTGCAACAGTAGGGATCTCTAAGTAAATACTGCAAGTTTTTCAAAGCAGACTTCCATCAATGTTGACAGAAATACCTCAGACTGGCACTGTTGAGCCTGGAGAAGAGAAGGCTCTGGGGACACATTATTGCCACCTTTCAATACTTAAAAAGGGCCTATAAAAAGGATGGGGTCAAACTTTTTAGCAGGGCCTGTTGTGACAGGACAAAGGGTAATGGTTTTAAATTGAAAGAGGGTAGATTTAGACTAAACATAAGGAAGAATTATTCGACAGCGAAAGTGGTGAAATACCAGATGATGTTACTCAGAGAGGTGGCAGATGCCCCATCCTTGGAAACATTCAAGGTCAGGTTGGACAAGGCTCTGAGCAACCTGATCTAGTTGAAGATGCAGGCGGCTGGACCAGATGACGTTTGAAGATCCCTTCCAACCCAAACTATTTTATGATTCAAACACCACCAGTCTGAATAACGTATGAAAACTGAAACAGACTTGCATGGGCATATATCATGCTCATTTAGGTTGCATTTCTGGATGTAAAAGTACTTGTGCTATCAAATAGCCCAGAGTAACAATTTTTAAAATAAATATTAACTAAGGATCAGCAAAAACTACAAGCTCTAAAAGCATACAGTTTTCTACTTCATCAGTCTGGTGGTTTGTGTGTGCGTTTTGTGGGGGTTTTTTAAATACTCTTATTACTCCCTCACATCTTAAAATGTTTATCTCTTCTAGAACAAAACACAACACCATCACCAAGCAGAGGAAAAGTCAATGTTAAAGCTGCACCACTCAGACCTCAGAAATCAGGAAATGCCAGCTTTCAGGTTGCATGAGCACTCTTATCTCTGTCCTTTACTCATAGATATTACCACAGAGACTTTGTGTATGTGCTCATACAGAAGCTACTCAAACACATGACTTATCCTACCTTGCAGAAGACTGCAGCCAACAAACTGCTGGAAGGTGGAGAGTATCAGGAGGAAATAGGCTTGTCCTGTACTCACACTCTTCCCTAAGCACTACTTTTGGACAAAGGGAGGATTCTAGGCTAGACCTATCTTCAGCCTGATGTAGCACAGTCATAATCACAGCTACTTCACTGCTTTAAATCATAGAATCATAGAATCATAGAATGGTTTGGGTTGGAAGGGACTTTAAAGATCATCTAGTTCTAACTCCCTTGCCACTAGACCAGGTTGCTCAAAGCCCCATCCAACCTGGCCTTGAACAATTCCAGGAAGAGGTCTGCCACAACCCCTCTGGGCAACCTGTTCCAGTGTCTCACCGCCCTCAGAATGAAGAGTTTCTTCCTTGTATCTTATCTAAATCTACTCTCTGTTGGTTTGAAACTGCTACCCCTTATTCTATCACTACACTCCATGACAGAGTCCCTCCCTTTCTTTCCTGTAGGCCCCCTTTAGGTTCTGGAAGGGTGCTATAAGGTCTCTGAGGAGCATGCTCTTTTCCAGGCCAAACAGCCCCAACTCTCCCAGCCTGCATACAGAATATACTTGAAAACTGGGTGTACTGAGGGTTGAGATACAGTCCATGAAAATTACTGCAACACATGGAAACTGCATATACAACATATTATTTGTAAGAAATGAAGCACATATTATTTGTAAGAAATTAAATTTATTTATGATCATTTTCTGTATAAGGATGGTAGCATACCTCTAGTTTGAGAAATTCATTTTTCAGTAAAGTGACAAGAGAAGAAAATGAAAGCTTCCATAAAAATATACTCTTGCCTCACAAACAGCAGCAGCCTCTCTCAACAGACATTCCCTTTACACAGAAAAATGTGCAATGCAGCCAATAGAGAAACTCCCAACAATCAAGCACTGCATATATTCCTAACAAAGGAGCCAAATACATGTTTCAGTACACACATACAGCACAGTTGTAGATGACTGTGATTATAGCTGCTTGACACCTTTCATAATCATGAAGTGTTGCTGAACTACAATCACTGAGGCTGAAAATTCCCATCCCAGTTGTTCTGATTTTTGGTAGGCCTAATTGTTGTTGCCAAAATTTCAATGGTTTTCAATACAAGGTCAGGGAAAATACTTGTAGTTCAGATAAAAGAATTAAATAACTGTTGGGAGGAAGAAAAGAACCCCACAGTCTCCAGTTGAAAAACACAACCCGAGAGTAAGACTTTATGCCAATACGCTGTCTTCATGAAGATCAGCCTAAATTTATTCATGTTAGAACCTTTAAAGCATTTCAATCCGCATCCACTCAAAAGTTATTTCAAAAGACTGTGCATGCTCCAACCCTGGGCTAAGGGACAGTCATGCAAGCCAAGTAGTGTCTCGTGGAACCAGATACAGTAACAAGGAAACTGTCCTTCTTGTACTTCCACTACTGGAAAAGAAGATTGTTCAACAGAAGGATCAAAAATCTGAAAACAGAATAAAAAAAAATTTAAAAGGGTCAGACTAGGACAAGAAAATGATGGAATATCCCAGTTAGATATGACCAAACCAGAGCTTGAATTTGCAGTCTTTTGAAGGGACATTCACCAATACCTGAAACAGAAGACTCTCAAGACCTCCTCTTCTGTCAGTCAGTTGCTGTGAAATTCACTGGCAAAATGAAGACCAAAAGTCAGTCTTGTACTGTTCCGTGGCCAGTGTATTCTTTCAGCCCAGGCAGATAACTGTTTCTGCTTTTGTCAAAGAAAATTCGTGCACCAAGATAAAATCTCCTGGAAGCCTACAATCGCTGAATGGAAAACCGAGAACACCTGAATTTCACAGTCTGAATCCCTCAAGAGCTTTTGCAAAATCTCAAACCCTGAGATTAGGTAATCCATTTAAACCCAAAGAAGCCATAAGCACAGAAAAAAAAAAAAAAGAAGCTATGAGATTTGCACAAGTAGAATATACTCTTGCCTGAAAATGGGACAAATACAGCTAGCGTGAGCCCTGCTTTCCTTAGATTAATTTGATGTCTGTACTTTGCAGCTCTAAGTCCCATCCCAGCAACACAGCATTAGATCAGGAAAACTTATGGCAGTACTTTATGTAGTGTATGGAGGCCAAAGATAGCTCCACAGTTAAAAGCCTTCTATTGATCTGATCCAGGCTACATGAGTTGATAGCCATACGTTTCTGAATTGGAGAAAATACTTGAAGCGTTATGCCTTTGGAATAAATGGTCTTCAAATAGTTATTTTCGTTATCATTTTTATGACAGTGCAAGAGCCACTTCTGATGTAGCAAATGTAAAGAAACGCACAGCGTGACATAAGAATTAGGTATCTGTCCTACAGTGCTTTTTACAGTAATTCCAAGGCAACAACTCTAGAAGTCAGGGTCCCCTACCAGGCTGTAGGTTCTGTTACCTGTCCCAGCAAGGGAGCATCGGATGCAGCTTCAGCAACAAATGTTTATCAGATCTAGAAAGAATGAGTAAACATAATAGATTCAAACCCTAGGAGAGCTGTTGGGAAAACACACATTACACATTTAAATTCCTAACTGGTTTTATCATGTAGTTTCATAAGTAAAAGTATTTACCCTAAATGTGACAGGGGTAAATCTAGTAGCATGCAGGACTGCTCATATGCAGCCTGAAGTGGGAATACAAACACAAACTGCCCCTGTATCAAAGGTTTTACCCTAGACCTAGTCTGACATGCTGATTGAACAAGAAGGAAAAAACACATGTAGAGTACAGGAGAAACAGCTGTGTAACTGGCAGATTATTTTATCTGTAGTTGTGCTAATTAGTTTCTTGTGCTATGTGGGGTGTCTAGTGCAAGGCTCATTTGAGCTTCCCAGGGGCCATTGCTTCTGAAGGCCTAGACTCTCAAGAAGGAGAAAAACAAAACTGCAAATACAAATCACCCCCTATCCAAATTCACACAACGAGGCTGTGGAGTATACCAGAATCTAGAGACTGCAGGTATTTCTTCTAAAGCACCAGCCTGGATGCTGCATGTACACGTACTTACCATGTATTTTTCCACCCACCTTTCTCACCTTTTAAAAACTCGATTCTGTCAGTGTCTACCCTTTTTCCCAGTAAGAAGTTCCACTGCTGAATGACCCGCAAAGCCGGGATTCATTTTCTGATAACCGAATCACTCAAGCTTCCAATTTCAGCTTTTGAACACAAGCTGTTGTCCTGCTAAGTCCCTATACCCAGTTATCAAGTCACCTATCAACCCTCCTTTCAGCAGCTTCATCTCCTGTAACACGACAACACAGGGCTCATCTTCCAGGCTTCAGAAAAGGCTGGTCTCTGCCTTCCACCTACTTATACATTATTCTAAGAATTAAAACATCACAACTGGACACAGCATCCTAGCAGGAGACTTAGTGACCTGACCTGTGCAGTTACAACAGACCCTGCTATTCAATACAACTTTTATAACAAGAGATTACATTAGTCCCATTAGCTTCGCAGCTAAAGTACATGTAACGTGGTTACCTACAGTAACTCCCAACTCATTTTCTGTTTTAAAAGCCTGCTTTCCAAGGGAGAAGTGGCCATACCTGTAAAAAGAAGGGATTTCTCATATATTGCGCCACCTTTGACAACAGTAAAACAGATTTTGTCAGAACCATTTAGCTAGATTACTTATATCACACTTGTACCATCAGCCTGTCCTGCTAATTGCTTGTTACCACATCAACTGCAACACTCAGGCAACCAATACAGAAAGCCTGAACGATGCTGCCCAACCAGCTAAACCAGGGGACACCAATAAAGGCCCTTTTCATTACTGTCTCCCTGCTGCGTATGGGCATCTGTCAATGAACCAGCCTGACTCCAGCATGCAGCATACAGAATTAAAAGGCACATGTTTAATTAAGCTGTCATGTGATCCTAAGCTGTATCCTTCGGGGGCAAAAAAAAGGTACTGTAATCTGCAAGGTAGCTGTTAACTACCACACTTGTACCCTTGCCAATGGAAAAGAAAAAAAAAGAAAAAAGTATGAGGCTAGTTTGACAGGCTGGGCATCAAGATGACTGGTATTAGCTACACAATGCAATTCTTTGTTGACAAAACCCCAAATTAACTGTTCCATTATTTTGGCACAACTGGCAAGAGGCTAACAGGTCTGTAGCTCCTTGTGTTGAGTGTAACAAAAAGAAAAAAATCCCAGACCATAATTTTTTTAACAGAAAGAAGCTTTCTCCACGAGACAGACGTGGAATGAGTCAGTATGATATGGGTCTGAATATAGCTTAATGTGACATAAAAAAGGACGCTATACATCTGTGAATGGCAAATTCAGAAGTAGATTAGTTTAGGATAATGGTTACAGGTGACATTCATCACAGTCAAGCTGTCTTTTGTTTGGTTTTGATAAGCCAATATATGACAAGCTTTATCTACATGCATATGACATCCATAAACCAATGGACACAAGCATTTTAGCATTGCAATTTAACTAGGGCTTGACAGAGGATTGGATTGCAGTACTTCATAGATTTGATATGCTCATAACAGACTGTCATATTCCTGGAATTTTTCCAGACAGTGCTCACCCTTAACAACAGCAACAAAAAAATCAGAACACATACCAAACATTTCCTTATAGGCCATTTGAGATTATGCCACATATGATGCTGTTTTTTGAATAACCTTATTAATCCATCTCCAGGTTCTGTGCTGTTCTATTTAGATCATGAACATGTACTGCCAGATACATAACCTATGCAAAAAAACCTCACATTAAAAAGGGGACATTCAAAATGATAGTCAAAGAAAACCTTGACTGAACAGAACATCTGTGCCAATATTCAAAACCCAACTCGACACGGTCCTGGACAATCTGTTTTAGCTGACCCTGCTTGAGCAGAGGCATTGGACTAGCTGATCTCAGGAGTCTTCCAAGCTATATAACTCAACATTTGGTAATTTTGACCTGTGAACAGGTAAGTAACCTCAATTCTGTAATTCTCTGCACCCAACAGAACCTGCAGAGAAAGTGACTGGGGTTCATATAAATAAACATAAATGTCTTTGGGGAATCAAACACTTCTGTAAAAGACTTCCCTCTAATCACAGCACAATGTCACTAGGCCACGTGCAGAGCAGGTGCCCTGTCAGTAGAGCTGACAGGACTGGGATTACATTGACAGCTTGTCTCCAATACACGGCTCACTGACAAAAGATACACATTTCCTCAAGGGTATCATTGTTCAGCATTTCACAAAACAGAACAAAACCTCAAATTCCCTTTGGGTTTTTTAGTCAGTGATTAAGAAGCAACATTTTTGTTGGTGGGACTTGGACACTTTTCTTACCAACCTGGTGGGCAGGAATTCCACTATGCTTCAAGCAGAGTTACTGGGGAACAGGGTGAGGTCTCCACAGCCTGGCGGATTACGGGCCCTCGAGGTTCTGAAAACTACAGTGGGATAGCTCAAGCTCTGACACGGGTTTGGGGTTTCTTTTGTTTTTGTTTAATTTGGGTTTGTTTCGGTCTTTTTCATCCTTCGACCCTGCTCCTGCTGTAAATATGCAGCAATGCAATCCTGAAAGACTAAAATCTACAGCAGACTGAAACAGCAGCCACTGAAGCTCAGGAAGAATAGAACCTGATTTTGAGCAGCAACATGGCCCTCAAATGTACATGTTCAGATATTGGATTACGTTAGATGGTAGCTGTAGTTAATAATAAGCCATTAAAAGAGGCTTTCCCCAAGTTTTATCTGAGGTTAACCACTTAATGTTGATTGCTGGATAACAGAGTTTGCCTCTGATAAGTACTTTGGGGCTCTGTAAGGTTAATGAAACCTCAGGGGAGGGAAGACTGTATTTTGCTGGGTTTTTTCAGAAGTCATGCCTTTAGCATACTTTAAGAAGGTTCATGGACTAATCTATATGTCCATATTTCAGATTAAAATAGCTTATTAAGATCATACTTTTCTGTGTGTCTAAGCTCACACTTTAAGTGTAGGGTTCCTGTTCACAGATAACAAAATCAATTAAAATATATCATTTTCTCACAGTGGATTCCTCTTTTTGAGTAGCAAGGAATTCTTCTGGCTACACACAGAAGGGCTGAAAACCTGCATCAGTTCAGTGTCAATCACCACTAGGACCTGAGGAATCAGATAAACACTTCACAGGATGTACAGATCCTTGGTGGGTGAAGGGCTGAAAACCAATTCCTGAATGCAATAAGGGCTTAAGATAGAATTCAGCCTTTTTTTCCCCCTGTTGTTCCAAGAGCTCTTTCCACTGAATTCAGAGGAAAATGCCAGAGATGGGTCTGTCTTTGCTAACAGCGCCAGGTATCTGTGACCTCCCTCCGCTGCATGCTCTGTGATAACAAGGACAGAGCTGAGCGCCAGGTGCAGCGTGCGAGACCCGTCGGACTCACCTGCTCCAGTAACTCTATTAAATCAAATAACAATTTTCACTGGAGGACTGGGAGGCACTGCTTGCTCACTGAAGGCTATTCTCTCGGCAAATCTTGACTTTCAGAGGCCAGCCGTTTCAGCACTTGAGAGGTTCAAAGAAAAAACCAACCAAACAAAAAGAAGCTTTGCAGCTTTGGATTTAACTTTCACGGAGGAAGCAGGCACGAAAGGAGCGTGTTCTCCTCCAGTTTCTTTGCTCTCTGTAAAAGACTCAGCCGGTTGGGCTGGTGTTTCCAAAACAAGGATCATTTTTACAAAGGAGAGTGAAAAAATGAGGAGCCGACAAACTAATTAGAAGAGCCAGGGGTGACACAAGATCCCCAGTATCTGTC
>NW_009703186.1:41845-78289 GCF_000703405.1 Apaloderma vittatum | reverse complement strand
CCCTAATAGTCTCTGATTCTGTCCTCTGCTCCCTCTAAGAAACTCCTCCTTTGGCTTTTTCCTCACCTGCCCTGTCTTGGCTGTGTAGGTTGCACTGGAGAGGGGACATGTGTTGGTGAAGGGTTGAGGGACACGGCCCGGTGCCCTGGCTTTCCCCCAAGGGGAAAAGGGAGACTTGTGTGCTGTGAGTCACCCGGCCCCGGTCACAAAAGTGGGGCGAAGGAATGTCACCTCCGGTGTGCCTGGTGAGGAAGTCCCCAGGGCGGTAGTTCAGATACAGGAGCTTCCCATGAGGAGAGGTGGATCCCACCGGAGATGCCTTCCTTCTCAAGTTGTCCCAGAAACGAGGATGGGCGGTTGCGGCGCTTTGCTCCCCTACCACAGGCAGGGGAGGACGTTTCTCGCCCTGGTGCTGGGCCCAGCCATGGTGTGACACGGCTGCAGAAGTGACCCCTGAGGACCGTGGAAACCCCCCAGCGAAGAACATGCCGTGTCAGGATGTTTTCAGGGGGCAGAGAGGTGTGACGCCTCCAGAGCTGGGAAAGGAGGTTGGAAGGAGGGATGTTTGAGTGGAAGAGAGAAGCTGAGTGGAAGTTTCACAGAGAGGTGAGGAAGGTGTACCTGAGGACAAAGCGGTGGTGCAGGTAGAGATACAAATTAATTGGTGAGGCAGGGACAGAAGAAGGGAGGGCAGGGTGGATCAGCATGGATCCTGCTCTCAGATAGCCCTGTGTTGTAATCCTAACTCATCAGCTGATGGATTGGGGGAGGAATGAGTAAGTAAGCTGTGGAGCAGATTGCTAAAAGGTGTTACCGCGTCTGTCATGAGACATCTTGAAGGAAAGATTGGACATGCACCTGTCAGGACTTAACAAGTTTTAGGGCTCATCTTGAACACCTCTCCTTATCCCGTTTTTCTGTGATTACATGAAATCCCATCCTAGTAAGAATGGTTTTCGTCATCTGTTTGATATGGTGTATATGGAATCTTCATCCTTGATAATTTTTGAAATGCTGCTGGAAAAAGTGTTGAATAACGTGGTGCAATGTCAGGTTCAGCCCTGCTTTGCGCAGGGGTTCGGACAAGGTGGCCTGGAGGGTTCCTTGCCAGCCTGAGCTGTTCTGTGTTCCACACTACCAAAATGAGCTAGATTTATTATGAGCAGTTACTGATGTTTTTAGTATTAACCTCCTCACTGCATTCTGGAGCTGAAGAACTTGACACGCGGGATAAGTGAACTCACCTCTTCAGTCAATGCTTCCTTCAGTGATTAAAAATGTAACACTGACTGAAAGCAGCTGAACAGTGCATTGAATTGAATGTGGAGGTCTTCATCTTTCTTCTGACTTGAAGACCTTTGCAATTACTGGAAGTACCAGGCTGTGCATAAAACCAACTATTTGCAGGATGTTTTGGCTTGATTTGGTCATTACTTTTTGTTCTACAACTTTTGGTGGGAGGGACACTGTTTAATTTTTATAATAGCCTGATGTTGATAAAATATTTTTTCATGTGAGGAAACAGAGGTGGTTTTTTTCAGTCGTTTGTTTTTTTCTTTTTTTTCTTGGAGAGAGCTTTAGATTCACAGTCTCTCTGTGAGCTGGGTGTTACAAAATCAGAGCAAAAAGGCACTCTCTGTCCCACAGAACTTAGAGTGGAGCAGCTTTTGGGATCATCTACTTCTGTGGAGTGACCTGATTCTCCTTTGCACTGTGCAGTCACTAACAGCAATGCAAAGTGATGGTAAAATGAGGATATCACCTAAGTTTGTATAAACTGTGTGAAGTACACAAATTACTTGCAAGACAGAAGAGAATTAGGCCAAAGTTATTTCTTCATCATTTTCCTGGAACTTGACTTCTTGCTCCCCAGCAATATAGCACTTCTGTCTTGACTTATCTCCAGGCACTGGCCGAAAAAGGCCTTAAGAAGTGTCTTAATTTTGAAGTAAAAATTTTGTGTAAGCAGTCATGCTAAAACCAAGGGAGATACTTACGTGAAAATAGACTTTTTTCCTTCTGTTTCCAGAAGCCACAATAGTGGTGCTATTAAAGAGACCTCCTGAATGTTAGCTTAACGTTTGATTACTGGTTTATTTCAGCGGCATTAGCTGCTATTCCAGAATTTGTCAAAGCAGCAACAACAAAAATTTGCACATGCTGGTGTTTTGTTGCAGTGATTTAAAATGGTGTTCTTAAATAGAAAAATTTCCAAGAATAACTGCCAAACTGCTTGAATAATTTATTATTTGTATTATTTTTGAACAATGTGCTTAATAACTGAGACCAAGACTTTGAGAAATTATTTCCCAGGGCTTTTCCACCTCAGCTTGTATTTAGACATCTGAAAAACTGAACCTGCAAAAATTCAGTAGGTTTGAGGAATGTAGCTGATGTTCCTGTGTTTGGAAATCTTTTCCAGCATGCAGAAACGTGTGATCTGTAGCCTACTGCATGCAGTTTCTGTATAACTTTTTATTCTTGGCTTCAGATTTGTCTTTCTCATTTTTGCCTGTGCATTTCACGTGCTGTTGAAACACAAAACAATGGGGATGAGCACTGTGTAGATACAAGATAGTTTGTTGACGTTAATTTTGAAGGTAAAACACATAACACCAGATATTTTTGAAAAGCAATATGTTTACAATTCCTGAAATAATAGCTTAGCATAGAAAACTCTCAAAATCATGCCCACTGTCCTTGTAGGGAAGTTCTACACAAAGCTTCTTTATAGTCTTGATACCTATTTCATTGACTTGGCCCTCTCTCCATTCTTAGGGTATTTTTGTTCTCTTTATTTGAAAACAGTACTTTGTATTACAAATCTCCTTACATGCTGAGATATCAAAGTAGTTTCCCAAATGCATTGACAGCTGGTGTCTCTAAAGTAGGAAGTATTGTAGCAGGCGTTTTGGGGTTTTTTTTTTGCTAAGGCACGTTGGCAAGCTGAAACGTTGAGAGCTTTAGAGTTACTCAAAGTATGGAAGTGCTCCTCTGCAATGCCTAGAACAGAACCCAAGGACACGTACTTCAACCACTGAGCAACACTGATTTCTGGCTTTAATGAAATGATAGTTAATCTTTGGCCAGAGTTCTTGAAGGATGTTGATTTGGAGTTTTTCAGGACAAACTTAAAGTCTGAACAGAGTTTGGCAGAGAAAAGTAAATGCCTTAGGGAAGTATACATGCCTTCTGTTAAAATAGTGGAGCAACTTAAAACTATCTTATATCTTTGAAAAAAATTTCCCAGTTTTGAACCAGGATACTTCAGGTACATTATAGATTCCTCTAACAGGAGGATAGATAAAGCACTTGCTCTGTTACAGGACTGACATGATTATGGAACTACTGGAGTTTATATGTGCCCCTAACATAAGCAGATGGAACTAATTAATGTCCTGTAAGTTAGCTGTACAGATGGAAAGACATTGCCAGTTAGTATCAAATAGATTGGATTTACCAAAGTTAAGACTAAGGATGGATCGTTACTTTGTTAAAGTAACAGCCTTTCCTCTTTTGTTGTTTTCATGATCTAGCAAATTCTGGAGCTCAGCATTATTCTGAGATGCCTTTGTTTCCCATCTCTGGAGCTGTGTTAGCAACGTAACTCATTGTTCCTGATGATGCCACCAAAACAAACCAAGGGAATTCATGTCTTTAAGATAACACAAGTCATCATGTTCTTTCCCTCTCCTCCACGCCCAACCCCACATTTGCTGACAAGGATGAGCTAGCAGAATGGAGAAAGTACGGGGTATCTCGGAGCGGGCGTGTGCTTCTCTGCCCGTTGTTGTAGATGAACACTCGGTTGTTTGGTTGAGTACGTCAGCTAGCTTTGGCAGCGGCCCTTTAGGAGTTGCTCAAGACAGCTGAGAGTGAATAATACTCTGTAAATTATCTCCTGGAAAGGGGTGCTTTTAATGCAGTCTGACATTAGAGAAGTAAAGTGAGCAAGCAGTGGTGTTTGACCCAGAGTCCTTAAAGTGGTTTGGATTACTGTAGTCATCAGGCAGATATTCAGGATATTGCTTATGTTGGAAGGAATGCCTGTTCGATACAGCAAGAGACTGGGAGTCAGGATTTGGCCATAGCATTTTATCACTGTTTTGAGATTCTGAATAAACAGAATCATGCAAAGGTAAAGGCTTCTTATTTCTGATTTATTTGTAATTTTTGCGAACATCTATTTAGAATTGTTATGATTCTTTTTAATATTTTCACTCAGACTAAAACCATTTGCTTTTTTTCTTTCATTGAAGACTCGGTCTTTGCTCAGCGTGTTTGAAGAAGATGCAGGAACCCTTACTGAATATACAAACCAGTTGCTTCAGGCAATGCAACGAGTCTATGGTGCTCAGGTAATTTTTCATTTGTATTTCTTTTGTTCAATGGGGTGTAGAAGATAAAGTGCTGTTATAATCCCGTTATTTACAGGAAAGTTGCCAAGTGCCTGCACCTCCTGTGGTTTGGGAGGAGTTGTGCCTGCTTTCCATCTGATATCTCAGCCCCTCCCCACCTCAATGTTTAGAAAGGTCATCTGCATGGAAAAAAAAAATATCTCCCCCTTTGTCTGTCTCCAGATAATTAATGAAAGAAAAACTGTGGTATGTCCTTATCTTACGGTACATCACAAAGTTGACAAAATTGCTTGCCGAAACCCAGACACAATAAAAAGATCGGTATTCACACTGACTTTAAGACATTAGGCATCCAACTTAGATGCTGTGACTCACCGTTTGGCAGGAGCTGTCTACATCCATTGATTACAGAGAGAGTGTATGCTTTGAGTCATACAGAAGTAGAGTAGCTAAAGTAGTCAGTGTGAAAAAATGGGAGCAGGGGTAGAAAAAAAGAACAGTTTCTAAAGTACTTACATGACCTAGATGACTAAATTCCCTTGAAAGTAAAGCTTGTAAGGTAAATCATATTCAGTGCTTTAGAAAATATTTTTTAAAATCTGAGTGATTTTCAGTGAAGTTAGGATTCCCATGTGCATAAAACTAGGTATTTCAGAATACCCTATCTAGGTCTTTAAAGACATACACGGTATCTCATGGAACTTTTGCAAGTATTCATGTAGGTTAGATGCCTGAGTTTCTTAGAAACATCAGCTCCTCTATTCTTAAACGCGTAAATCGGAGGACCCAGAGACATGTTCTCTCACAGCCCAGAAAGTCAGTCGCATCCTGGGTTGCATCAAAAGATGCGTGGCCAGCAGGTTGAGAGTGGTGATTCTCCCTCTCTACTCTGTTCTTGTGAGACCCCACCTGCAGTATTGTGTTCAGCTCTAGGGCCCCTCAGCATAAGAAAGATGTGGACCTGCTCAAAGCGGTCCAGAGGAGGGACATGCAGATGATCAGGGGGCTGGAGCACCTCTCCGATGGGGACATGCTGAGACAGTTGAGGTTGTGCAGCCTGGAGAAGAGAAGTGTCTGGGCAGATCTTATAGCTGCCTTCCAGTACTTAAAAGGGACCTACAGTGTAGTAACAAGGGGTAAAAGCTTCACACTGAAGGAGGGTAGATTTAGATGAGATATTAGGAAGGAATTCTTTGCTATGTGAGTGGTGAGACACTGGAACAGGTTGTCCAGAGAACTTGTGAATGCCTCATCCCTGGAAATGTCCAAGGCCAGGCTGGATGGGGCTTTGAGCAACCTGGTCTAGTGGGAGGTGTCCCTGCCCATGGCAGTGGGGTTGGAACTGGATGATCTTTAAGGTCCCTTCTAAGACAAACCATTCTGTGATTCTGTGATGAGAAGATTGGGGATATTTTGAATTTACTAGAAGACTGAGTAGTTGATTCTTATGTTACCAGGAATCAGTCCAGATATAAAACTACTGCATGTGTATGTCCATTTAGTGGGATTGCTCCTTTGTGTGGCTGATAGTGTGACTTGAAAGAGCCATCTGCCCAGAATCTAGCTACCTACACCTGAAAGATTCAGCTTTGGAGAGCTTCAGAAACTTCATGTCCTGAATCCTTGTGCAAATACAGAATCATCAGGCTAACGACACAGTTTCAGTACTTAGAAAACAATACAGCGTGTAGCCAGGGGCTGGAGAGGTGACACGAAGTCAGCACTGAAAGTCAATGATGAGCGTTTTGGTAGAGTCACTGAGCTCTAAGAGTAGCAAGAGTGTGGGCGCGTTGCACTGTAGAAACTTGAGACCAAAGAGCAGATAGGGTTGGAATGGATGAAAGAAGGAAATAGGAGGATAAATATGGTTTGATTATGAAGTGTCCAACTTGGGCGCTATGTGTTATGACTTTTTTAGGATAGCGTTTTAGGAAGCAGTTGCTCTGGACTGCGATTCATGAAAAAATGCTTTGTCTGCTTCTGTTTGCCTGCTTCCATCTTGGTTTTCAGCCTTCTCCATTTCTGTTGCCACACAGTTTCCTCTTTCTACTCACTGCCTCAGCGCATTTACCCATCTGTACTCGCAGTAGTACTGAGTTTATTTGGTTTTCCCAGCATTTCTTGGACACTTCCTGCTTTAGTTTAATCTAAGTATTCAGTCACTTGTGAATGTTGGATGATGCCATTTTGAGATGGGAGGCACATAGCAGTTATTTAAAGTTGAGCTTTGTAAGGATGTGGAGGAAGGCACCCTGCGCTTCCACTGACTTAGGAAATTTCGGGTTTAGCAGCTAGCATTAGGGACTTTACCAAGACCACTGGCTCAGTATTTAGTGGTTTTAGTGTTGCTGCTTGTTTCTTGGGTATCTCTGGGTATTGTGACTTCAGTTTGGGTTTGTACTCTCAGAATCTAGTAGTAGCAAAAAAATGACACTGCAGTAATAAGAAAGCTTAAGTAGATGACACTAATTATATAAGCAGAAAAGAAAATTGAAACTTTATGTATAGGAAGACAAGCACGTAATTTTACTGAGCATTGCAATGTCATTATATCCTTTACAGGAGCTGTTTCTGAATATTTCAAAGGAAGACACACTTTCTGACTAAATTAATCCTCAATATACGAGAGGCACACTCCTTACTACAAAGTTTTATGATTGCAGTTGCTGTAGAAAGGGAAGTGTAGTGCTGAATTGCCCACTCAACATAAATGGACAGTTAAGAAAAGTGTTAAGGGTAAAATTTCTTTGCTGCCTCATCACAAGTTGAGAGAAAATCAACTTTTGTGTTGTCGGGGCCTCGATAGCTGCATATTAGGAAGTGCTACTAACCCTTTTTATTTTGAGAGGGAACGAAGTGTAGTAGAGAGACTGTAGAAGTTGAGAGTATTGAGAACCCAAGTTCTGAATTAGCTTTTTATTTTCCTGACTTAAATTTTGTCTTTGCAAAGTCATTGTCATCCCCTGCTCTGGATTCCTTATCTGTAAACTAGGAATTGCAGTTACTGACCTACTTGGAAGCAATGGCCATAAAAATGGCTGGAATTACAGTCATGGCAGTCAGACAAGACAG
The DNA here is from genome assembly GCF_000703405.1 of Apaloderma vittatum. Lineage (NCBI taxonomy): Eukaryota > Metazoa > Chordata > Aves > Trogoniformes > Trogonidae > Apaloderma > Apaloderma vittatum. Next base: position 70,859 of record NW_009703186.1, on the reverse strand, counting down.
CAGTGAATTGTACCAATCCACAGTATTAAAAAATTGGGGTTTACTCCCCCTCAAAACAGTTATTAAAGTTTAAAGAAACGTTAATCATATTTTCTTACTAACTACATTCTAAACCTCAAAATTTCCCAGATGTCTCAACCATATTTTCAAGATTTTTTGGAGGAATTTACTTACAAGTTTGGTATTTCTTGTGATGACAACTCAGATTTTCATGTAATTCAAACCACTGTAGCTTACGATCAAAGAACAATAGCAATGGTTCTGAACAGATGCAGTGCAAAGTCTCAGGGGAGTAGCAATTAGTACCAACTGCATGCTGTTAATTATTCATGTGGATACATGGAGATATTTGTCCCAAAACACTGTGTTGTGCGCAGAGCAGCAGTAGTTTTGCAAATTGACAGCTCAAGCTGCTCTAAACACTCGGATTGGTGAGTTTGAAAGGGATGTGAGAAAGAGAGATACTTGCAGAAGTATTTGCCTAGAGCTTTTCCTCCTTTCCTGAGTGTTTTAAAATCTTTTTGAACATTGCCCTTTTTTTTCCCTCTCCCCTTTTTTAAGCCACAGATTTCTACCGGGCGCTGGCGACCTAACTTTTCAGACTTAGATGTACTCGAACAGGACTTAGTTTTGCATGCCTGTAACTTTTATAATGACCGTAGGACAGTGGTTGGGGTGGGTGTGTATGTTGGGATGGACTTCAGTAAGTGATGTAGATGAACCTTTGAAATCACTTGAAACTTAGTTTTATCCCAAGAGCGAGAGGAGGGATCCACAGCATCCGATCGCTGCCCACTCAGGAGCCCACTCCACACAGGAACTGAATGTATGAGCTGTGCTTGAGGAGCGAGGTTTGGTTGATCTGGCAAGTGTGTAAATATAGTGAAGCTTTTTTATATTTCTTCACCAAATAAACCACGTCCATGTAAGTACATACTGTACTTCCTGCTGTAGTTCTCCTGTCTGTGCTGTGGTACCCTGAAATAGCACATTAGTGCTCTTAGAGAGAAAATCTTCCTTACAGAGCTTGTTCTTGTAGTTCTTGGGGTTGGACTAGATCACCTTTAAAGGTCCCTTCCGACCCAAAACATTCAGTGATGCTATAATTCTTCCTCCCTGCAAGCAAGCCCTGATGATGCAACTAGCATTACTGCTCTCTGATTTCTGTGACTGATTTCTGGACATTGTACTACCTGAGCAATACATAACGCAGCAAACAGGGACTGTTAGAAAACTTCATTTACTTAACTTGCATGCTGAGGCTCTTGCAGTGGTGTGTGAGCAAAGTTTACATTCCTGGCTTCCCACTGCCATCATAAATGATTTTTTCAGAGCTTTGCTATCATCTCCAGTTCTTCATACCGTGGAAATGGCTCAGCTGGGATCTTCAGTTGCAAGAAAATGCATTTAGAAACTCAGGAGAGTGTTGTGTGTCTACTGACTGCTAGAAGGGATAAATAGTTAAGCAGATTAGAGGAAAGTAAGATGCAGTATTTTGTCATTGGGAAAAGGTTTCATCTCATTATTCCTGACAAATCTGTCTAGGTGCTGAAAGCAGGGATGGCAGAAGGGCAGTATAAAGAAGCCCATGTTGGCTTAATCAGTATATCCAGAGAGAGAACAGCACGGGAATTGTGAAGGGTGATACTGTTGAGCATCTGTGTCTCTTGAGTAGTTGTCTTGTGATTCCAGAGTCACACGGGCAAAGCCACAACAGCCTCTAGCCTCACTGGCTTTTTATGTCCAGGCTCTTAAAGAAACTCCTGGCAATTATGGAATGGTCTTGGGCCATGTGTAGCTATTGGGACAGCTTGTATCTGTCCAGAGCTATTTTAGGTAGTGCTTTATACCAGTGTTATTTTTCTCCTCAAATTCGTGACAACTCATGTCTGCATTTTTCAACAGTGCTGCTTATTTCATCTTCCTACATACTGACTTTACTAGGCTGTAACGCAGCAGATAGGTGTCAGGCTCTCCAGGACATGCATAGATTTTCATATTTATTATGTTGCATAGCTAACCCCAAGCGCTCAGAATTCTTAAATTAGTTCTTGCTTAACTGACAAGTAAACACTGATACAGTTTGGGGTTTTTTTTAATTGCTTTATTTTCATGTCTGAGGGAAAAATTGTGTTGCCTTTTCAAACCACAAGCCTTTTCTTCCCCCAGAGGTTTTAAAACAATAAAGTTTAAGTTAGCATTTTGTAAACTTTCAGTTCCACATAAAGAAGTTTCAACAGAGCATTAGATAGGATAAACACAGTTTTCAGCACAGACTTCTGTGAAATATCATATATATTATCATTCTGTATTCGTCGTAAGTTTGCATTATATACCTCTGCACTTCCTGAGGTGTATTTACCATACGTTGCTAACAGAGGTAGGCAAAGCATTATCACATGAGAACTAATTTATTTACAAAGCTGTGGGAGTTGGTTTTGCTACTGCCTATGAGGTTGGACTTGTCACCATGCCTGGAAGCGAGTTAAAATTGTTCTAAGCAGGATCTGGAGATCTGAGTACTACAAGGAGGCATAAATGCATGTAGTAATTGTTTTGCGAGAAACTGCAGAGATTCTTCCCCGACTGAACTAGCCACCCTGTTTCTCAAAGCTGTTAAATTATCCTTTGCTGAGCTGTTCACATTTGTGAGGACTGAATCAGCAGCAGGACAAGCCATATGTTAGCCTGATCTTGTAAAGTGCTGGGCAGCCTGAGCACCCTGGTGAGGCTTAGCTCCTCTCACCTTTGGCTTCATGTTTCCAAGCTCTTTAATAAGCAAACCTAAGCCTGTAGGACTGTCACATTTACTAGATTGCTGGAGAGCTCTGTTGTGTAGGAAGATGATGTGCACATGTAGACAGAGCTGCATAAAACTTGTATCAAGACCCAAATCCTGCTGTGCTGTGCTTAGTTTTGAAGGTAAATGTGTTCCCTAGTTCTAAGAAGATGAGAAGGCTGCAACTGCCTTGTAGACCTGCTTCTTCAACCACCTAGCTGTTCATTGTTGTTTTCTCGTTTATGAGGTATTGAGCTTTCCCAGATATAAGTTAAAATTTATTATATGTCATCCTGTATGTACAGAGTGCATGAATAAATTCCTTTACCAGTATCTTACTTGTTTACATGAAGAAGCCTTTGGCAGTGCTGTGTGCTGGTTACTTGCAGAGTTTTAAAAATGCCAGCTTTAGCTGGAGTAGGAAAGTAGCTTTGCAGAAAGCTTGATTATACTAGGATTGGAATTGAATGTGCTAGAATAGCTCTCTGTCTTTAGAAGTTAATTTATAGCTCAACTTAATCCTTTACATGCCCTCAAATCTGGAGTCTGTTAAACAACTGTCAGTAGAAATATCTTCTGACTTCAGCCTACTAGCCCTCAGAGTTTATTTTGGAAAAATATGAAAAGAGACTCTGAAAAGTACTGGACTGCGTCACTAGTAAATGGTTAATGACACAGAGATTTTTTTACAAATGGGTTACAGAAAAAAACCACGCTGTCTTCTGATGGTATGAACAGCTTGATGAATAAAGGTGATAATGAAGAAGGTGGAATCAACCCAGAAAAATCACATGCCTTTGCTCTGGCACTAGATTAGAAAATAACGGTTGGACATTTTCTTGCTGATTTATTTGGAGGCAGGATGAGGTACTGAAATAACTTGAGAATTAAACAATGTTTTTTAATCTGTTGGTTTTTTCATTTCTGCTGGATTAATGCTAGATTCAAGACATCACTTTCATTGCCTTATCTATGTGAACTGGTGTTAGTGAACTCTATAAAAATATTTTCCTAGGACTACCATGCCCTAGCATGCCAGCCAAGGTTAAAAAAATAAAATAAAAAAGTCAGCACATCTGGAACTGTAACTGTTTGCTCGATACCTATTCGCATACAGTCCTTACTTTTTCTAGTATACTTCTTTACATTAGTGCTGCAATGTTTTCTCTGCTAAGTAAAATCATCTAATGAAAACAAGTGTATTTGTGAGGCCCAGTACTGGCTAATTTTGCCTTCATTTAGAATACTTGGATACTTGTTCAGGATTTTATTGGGTTTCTTCCTGATACATCATCTCATCTGTAGCTCTCCCCTCTGGAAATGTTTGATGAACTGTAAAATGTCAAAGTAATTTGGAAGAAGTGTGAGCAGGCAGTCAGGGTTGTATAGTAGCTTTTCTTTTGCTGTAGTGGACTGAATTTAAGTCACTTTGGGATGAAAAAAATGAATGTTGCTGTGCTCCGTGGGAAAATGTCTTGGAAATAGATTAAAACCTGTTAAAATAATTAGCCTGGATTTAGTGAATCTGTCAATTGAAGCAATGCAAATAACTTCTAAGTGTTGAGACTGATTAGCACCAGTGGAGGGGGTGGAGGAGGCTGATTAGGAAGAAATGGGAGGAGGATTAAACCAAACTTTCCCAGATTAGTGTGTTCAGCAATGCAGTATTACCACTAGGTCAGCAGAGCACGTTGCCGGCTTCCTGTTCCTTATGCAATGTGGCTGGGTTTCAATTAGCTGACTTACTTTGCTTAGTTTACAACTGTTTTGGGGCGAGGGTGTGCGTTTCGTTGTTGGTTTGTTTGTTTTTTTTCCCTAGTGATCTACTGAATGGTTTTGTATCTCTAATGGGAACAAAGTCTGACAGAGATTGGGAGGGAGGATGAAGGACCCGGGGTAATGCTTTCAAACAGGCAGGACTTGAGTATCAAGCTTGTTCGTGGTTCTGACACGAAGAACTAAGCCTTTAAATGAAACACATGACCTGCTGGCCTCAGTGTGATACCAGTGATGTGTGGAACTGTTGTCTCAAAATCCCAAAGTAAATTTTATGTCAGGACCTCCCAGCAATTTATTCTGTACCTGGAGCATGCCGTGAATGTCTGCTCAGGGTCAGTACATGAGTGTTGTCACCCGATCATACACTTGATATGATGTTGATAACTTACATCTCTTTGAGATGCTGAGGGTTTATGTATTCCCCTGTTAGCCTGTCACATACTGAAGAGGGCTCCTGGGGAGTGGTGATCACTAGATGCCTCTTCCATACACCTCTTTGCACTGCCTAGCCTCACACTGCCTCACACAGATGAGTAATGGTGCTCTTTCTTACTCTTTGGTTATCAGGTGAGGAAACTGAAGGTCTGGTAGTCTTTAAAAACCAGACTGGTGGAAGCTTTGAGGGTGGCTCACACAAAGCAAGAGGATGCCTTTGATATCGGCCCGTTATTCTGAAGCTTCTTTTAGTGTTAGCAGGTTTAAGCCAGAAGCAGTTATTTTCCAAATTTAGAACGGACCACATGGTTGTGGACTTTGCAGGAATAAGTTATCTGAAAGAAAAAGGGAAAAAAGAGGCACATTACTAACACTCAATTAATTTCAAAAGATTTCTCTTGCTGTGACCCAGCTGTACAACTGGCAGATGGTGTCACAGCTGCTGTGTGAGAACTTGGTCTTCTTGCAGTGCTTACTCAGTGCTATCTTTGAGGTTGTGTTCATGAAAAGGACCTCTGATTCTTTTTGTAATCTTAAATTCATCTTTGGACTCTGCACACATGCAAACCAGCCCTGTGGTCATCAGTCCACACAGAAGGAGTCTCATCCTTCCTGTCATCAAGTCATTGCTTGCTGGCTCCCCCTTGGACAGTGGCAAAGGCTCTCAGATGTTCTTACAGCCTGGGGGCAGGTAGTTGAGGCTCATTCCTGTCCTTGCTTGAGCCCTTAACAAGGTTTGTTAGTTTGTTATGAGGCACAACATCCTGTTCCATCCACTGGCTTGGGAAATAACTTAAATGGTGAGTGTTTGTATAAAGCTTTTTTGTGTAAAAAAATAGTGTCTGCGTAACCAACGTGTAAATCTGACGTGGATCCTTGGCATTATTGTTGTACCAAAGGGCAGCACACGTGGTCTGAGAAACCATGAGCTGGGAATAGTCACCAGATGTACGTAACCTTGAGTTGGGACCCGTTCTGAGTTTGGACTCAGTTCTGAGCCCTTGTTTGTACTTTGGAAGGCCTCCTCTCTCCCATCTGCAGCCACCTCTGAGCATTATCACCGTAGCATTGTGACATGGTCAGAATTAGCTCACTCCCTTTTCCTGCCATGTGTCACATGCAGCTGCTCTTGCCTAGGCTGTGGCTATGAATCGTCGTTCTTTCTGAGCTCTTGGGCACACTTAAGGCTCTGGCTTAGCATTTGGGCCTTGCTGTCTGTATTAAACCCTCCTTCCTAGCACACCAGGAGGGCGCAGAAGCACGAGGCTGTAATGCAATGTGTCAGAGGTGGCATCAGGCCAAAGTAAAGGGTGTTTCAGAATCTCAGTCCCAGCTCATTAACTGTGCTGTGTTCTGCCTGCTCAGGATGACAGAGGATGGGGAGAGTACTAACTGAGACCTTGTTTTAATGGTTTTCTGCTGGGGTGCATAAACCATAAAGGATTTATGCATGAAGGGTGCTATTAAAGCAGCTCAGAGGTTGCTCAGAGTTCTACAAACTCTCTATGGCCTTATGTATTTGGGAAGAGGAATAGATTATGTTAAGATGTAAAATGAAATTGGAAGAAAAGTAATTTGCTGCATTACTGAGGAAAAGAAGGATCTGACAGGGGCTAAGATGGATCCCAGTTTCTCCTTCCCCTTTTTCTTTTATTCCAGCTTTGTCTTTGTTAACAAATCAGGAACAGTGAAGCTGATGTACTGTTGGTAGGAATACATCGAGTAAAGATGGACATATCCGAATGCTTCTCTGTTTTTTTTTCAACTGTGAGGCAAAATTGTACAACATCCCTACAAGTCTTGCTTTGTGTGAGCACATCTTAAGGATGTGTGTGCTGTCAGCGGCCAGTCTAGCCCTGAGAATACAGAACTATGTGCTGTGTCAGCTTAGAGCACTGTAATTACACCAGTGCGTTCCCCGAGCGTGATGATTAACTAGTATGAAACATTCTTATGCTGGTATGACAGCTTACATGTTTGAGGTTGTTACAGTTTGGGGTATTTTGGGGGGTGAGGGGGAACCCAAGCCCCAAATTAAACCCCAAATCCTACCTCTATTCAAAGTAATTAAAAAAACTGTGTATTGATTAAGGGTGAAGTGTACTTGTTACTACTGCTTCTCTGTGCAGGTATTTTGGGACTGATTGTTTACGTATGACTGAATGTTTGTGTAAGTAGATGGAGATTCAGTCAAGAAGCTGGTAATAAAGTAGTAGTAACAGCAGAGCTAAAGACCTTTCATTATTTCTATTAACACGTCGCTTTTGTTTGTAGAATGAAATGTGTCTGGCCACACAGCAGCTTTCAAAGCAGCTCCTTGCCTATGAAAAGCAGGTATGCTCAACATATGATTTTGATTTCTCTTCACACTCAGCACTTGTGAAGCAGTCTGTGTCAATAATGTGATATCCAGAAGTGTATTTGCTTTACTTGGTCTCATGTGAAAACTGTTGTCAAACTCCCCAGGATGTTCAAGGGAGTTAGGTCACTTCTGAGAATCTTAGCAATTAAGAAAAGAAAGGGCAAAGTGTGATTTACTAAATGTATGAAGATGCAAATCAGTCTGTTTCTATTGTATGACTTTAAAATCAGGATAATAAGTATTAACTGTATGTTGTCCACAATCCTTTAATTTAAAACAAGAGGAGCAGGATAAAAGAATATGTATTAATGAGTTGCAAGTTTCCATTTAGTTTTATTGTTTCTTGCATTTTGTAGTAATATTCATTACCCTTGTAGTAAAACACATGTTGTATTTTATACTCATCTTTATTGATTTATAGTCTGAATTTGTGTTTCTATTTTCAGCATTTTGCCTTAGGTAAAGGAGATGAAGAAGTGATATCCACCCTTCATTACTTTTCAAAAGTTGTGGATGAGGTAATTCAAATTGCCAATATCCTCTTTTTACAATGTATTGATGTTTTTTCTTTTGGTCTTTGTCCTTCTGATTCAGAGCCTTTCTACTGAAGGCTAGATTGTGCCTAGGCTTTATAACACCGTTTAACTGGGGATAAAGTTTAAGTGTAATGTCACCCTTTTGTAATGGTTAGAGCTGTTCCCGTGGCTTCACCCAACATGCTGTCCTCAGAGCAAAGCTGAACTGGGGGAATTAGAAAAGAGACTGAAACAAGACATGTCATCTATGCTGGGGCCATTCTTTTAATTAATTCCATTTAGAAACGACACACTTTTAAGCTTTAAACACTGCAGTTTGAGCCAAAACTTGCCAAGGATGGATGCCGGGCAGCTGTGAATTCATAAAGTTGTGATTTCATTGCTGTGAGATCACACAGAATCCAGAGGTGTCTGAGACAGGCTGCAGAAATGCAGGTCAGGTTCTACAGGTGTGTGCATGGAACACTTCTGTGCCCTGTAGGCTGCTGCTCAGTGCTGGGAGTCTCTCTAAATGCTTGTGTTGGACCTGCCCATATAACATTTCAATATAATCTTAGTATCTAGGTCCTCATTGCTTAATTGTCATTTGTAACATCCCTCTTTCTGTTGTGAGCACGGCTGTGCAATCTGAAAAGTGTTGTTCTTCTTGTTAGTCTGCTTTCAGCTATCGTTAAGAAGGCACATGGCTGTACTGAGGTCTGCTGTTTTGGAGAGGGAAGGAGATAGAGTTGTGGGACAAAGAATAAGTTAGAAGCTTTGGAGCCCATGGATAATTCTAACAATACAGTGAGAGGAATCCCAAAGGTTAATTTTTCCCCTTAGGCTTCTACCACTGCACGTGTGCTCTCAGGGCATACTTGAAAAGAGCATTTGTTGTGACAAGTCTTGTGCCTGTCTCTGTGAACTATGAATAAATCAAACGAAGAACTTCCTCCTTCCTGGGCACAAGAGAACCGTCCCATTTGGGAGCAGAAATCTGAGAGCCTCTATGTTCAGCTCTGTCCATCACGTTTGCCCCCGCAAGAACCTGTGCCGTTCCTCAGGCTCCTTTCCTGTAGGTTACCTGCCCCCTGTACTCGTTTCTCAGTTGTCTGTTTTACACAGGCATTGATTTGTTTAGTTTTGTATCATAGAATCACAGAATGGCCTAGGCTGGAAGGGACCTTAGAGATCATCTAGTCCAACCTCCCTGTCATGGGCAGGGACGCCTCTCAACTAGGTCAGGCAACACATGGGGATCGAGCGGGGAAAAAAAATCATCTGGTGGGAAATTCTGCCTTCATCCTCACCTGCACAGCCCTGCCTAGGAGGAGCCTCCGGGATACCGGGAGTGAGTGGGCAGAGCATCACGTCAGCATGTGGTGCGCTCCCGGGTTGTAGGATCAGGCACTCAAGAAGCGTGATCGATGGTTGTGCGACCTGAACTCACCTCATATTCATAGCGTGCCGCCGCTGACGTGAGAGCACTGCCTTCATCCAAAACAGCATCACGCAGGTGCTTTACAGTCTGTCTCAACATGCTGAATTTTAGAGAAACAAATTAAAAAAAAAAGGAATGAGCAGCTGCTCTGAACATAGAAAAAGGGGGAGTGTCGGGAGGACGGAGCCAGGCTCTTTTCGGTGACATCCAATGACAGGACAAGGGGCAATGGATACAAGCTGGAGCGTAGGAGGTTCCACAAAAATATTAGAAAAAACATTTTCACTGTGAGGGTGCCAGAGCACTGGCACAGGCTGCCCAGGGAGGTTGTGGGGTCTCCTTCTCTGGAGACATTCAGAACCCGCCTGGACATTTTCCTGTGTGACCTACTGTAGGTGATCCTGCTCTGGCAGGGGGGCTGGACTAGATGATCTTCTGAGGTCCCTTCCAGCCCTTGACATTCTGTGATTCTGTGAAATAGGAATGAGACTGGTTGTTGTGGTTGCCCCCTGTTGTGATTGTGTGCTGGGTAACTCTCAGGAATGGAAAGAGATTCTAGTCATGGTGCTGGGACTGTAACGCTGTGGTGTAGAAACTAACGAAAACTGGCTAATAAAGGCTAATTACAGATTAAATCCAGTTGGGTGAAGCACTAGCATTAATGGCCAAGTGAACTGCTCTAATACGATGTGTGGGAAGTGAAAAGTTCTTGGATACTTGGAGAATACTGGGCAGGAAGTAAGCGTTTAGGGGAAAATCTATCTCACGTATCTTGTGAAATGTATTTTAAGCACCGAAGTACATTGAATGACACAATAACCCTTATTTTTTGTCTGCTGGAAAAAAAAATGGCAGGTGTGCTTCTTCAACAGCTCTAAAGTGCTATTATTTTTACTTGTTTTTATTTACACTGTTTCTTAGGGCATCCCTCTGTTCTCTGTTTCAGCTCAATATTCTTCATTCTGAACTGGCAAAACAGCTTGCAGATACAATGATTCTACCAATAATACAATTTCGGGAAAAAGATCTGACAGGTAAATTTTATTTTAAGTTTTAATTTCCCTCATATTCCTTCTTGCTTATTTCATAATAAACTGAGACATAAATGTCATGTATAATTTGTTCTTTGATGATTCACAGAAAGGATTTAGTGGTTGGTTTGGGGTTTTTTTCAGCTACGGAATTCCATTGACAGGTCCATGCTTTTACTCAAGACTTTAATTGTGCAAGTTCGCCACGTAACATTTTATGCACCATATGGTGCAAGTCAGAAAATAGGCAGCTTTGTTCCGTGGTGGGTCACTGCTCTTTCAAGAGTGTAGTTTTACTGAAGTCGTTGATGATACAATGGCCTAAAGAAGGAAAATTTAGCAGTGAATCTGGCTTGCAAACAGCATTTATCCCACTTCAAAAGTTACACTTTGTTTGAAAAACATAAGCAAGAATGCTTTTTCAACTTCAGAATGTAGTGTATTCTTTCCCTTTTAATGGATTAACTCGCTTAAAATCCTTGCCATTCAGGGATAATTCCAAGTAACTTGATTGCACAAACTTGGAAATTCTTTCCTTAAACAGCAGAGCAATAATGCAAACATTTGGTGTAATTTCAAAAGGAAGAAGCTCATATTCAAGGTCAAGGACACCAACCTACTCATTCAACAGAAACACAAGTTTTTACTGCAGTGTTTTCTTTTTTTCTTAAAAAAATAAAGCACCTGCTTCTCAATTCACCAAGTTCAGTCCTGTTTATGTACTTTTTAAAGACATTATTTTGATGGGAGACAAAACTAATACAGCAAAATATTGACTAGTTAAGATTCCTTATATCATCTCATTTGAAATTGTGAAGATGTCAATGAATGTCATGTTTATAGTATGATGTCAGATAAAAAGCAGTATTTGGATGGTAAGGTCTTGGTTCTATTAACACTTTCTGACCTCTTCAATGTGGCTTCACTGGTACCATGATTCTGCGCCCATCTTGATGGATCCTGACTCCCAGTTCTTAATAGAAGACATAAACAGAAAATGCACGTGAAGCCTGCAACCAAAGCCTCAGCTGCTTCATGAAAGAAAAAATTTCTTCAGATTTCTTGGATGTCAAAAGCTTTTATGTTCCATCTATCCATCACAGCCTCCATTCTTCTCTGATACAATCTGTAGAAAAGCATTTCTAGTAGAGACCATATTGAAATTTTATCGTGGGATTAAACAAGGAAGATTAACTGTTCTTTTTTTAAACTTTTGATCTTGTTATGTATGTGTACTGAATGCTGTAGAAACCTTTAGGTACAAGTAGCCACACCTGGAAGAAACTTCTATCGTCCTGGGTGTCGGAAGTGTTTTGCAGAGAAAAAGGTGGCAGAAAGCTGATTAATGTGTAGGTTGTTAGAAGTAGTCAGAAACCATGGTGACACTGTACGATTTTCTTATTCTTTTCACAATCCCATATTGTCTGTTCTTGTGAATGTAGCTTTTTGAGGAGGATTTTGCCAGTTGCAGCAGAGGTTGATGTTGGCACTGAGAGTAGTACCTTTTGCTCTAAGTTTGTAGAAGTTGAGTTGTCTGTTTAATTTCCCTTCTGCCTGCATCAGAATCTCGTGGCCAGTGTTCGTTATGTGAGCAGTCAGATGTGTTAGCTGCATATTTCTTCTCACAGAGAAACTTGGCAAAAAGTGTTCCATGTTGGTGGAGATTCGTACACAGGAAAGGGGCTTGACATGAATATGTCTCTGGGACTCAGATTTCTTGGTATCACATAAGCACTGGCAGGAAGTTGTTTGGAACTGCTGGTCTTTTATGATAGCAGTGGACACTTTGGAATAACGAGGACACTGAAGAGGCACTTCTTTGGGTAAATTACCCTGGCAGATAAGGAATCTTTCTCATAGTGGTGACTTGGTAAACTCACCTGACTCTTAATTTGCTCTCTGCTTGTTCATTTCTCCAGCAGCTGATCTGGTTTATCATTTTCAAGACAGGCACAACTTGTACATCTCTGCTTTGAAAGAATTGAAGTGACTTAGGCCTTAAACATGCCATAAATGGTCTCCGTTGAACAAAGAGTTGACAGCTGATTTTACTTTGAATATCTGATTTCTCTTTTCCAGAAGTAAGCACATTGAAGGATCTTTTTGGCCTTGCTAGCAACGGTATGTTTCTCTATTTTATTGTTTCTAACGGTGTGCACCTGTTATGTCACAGAAGACATTTTTAATCCGCGTGCACACACACATCTCATTTCTAAAAAAAAATAATATTCCTTGTCTACAGAACATGACGTGTCCATGGCAAAGTATAGCAGGTTACCGAAAAGGAAAGAAAATGAAAAGGTAACAAACGTGAAAGGGAGGAGGAAAAGTTTTCATCAGCTGTACTATCTGCATCATTATTCACTTATGAACTTCAGAGGGTTCACCAGTTAAATTCACAGTAGCTCAAGAGTACTTGTGAATGTGTTTCCAAGCAGACACAAAGCTTCAAAACATCAGTTCAGCAAAGTTACACCTGTTTACTCCAAGTTAGGCAAGCGATGAAGTATTGTACTGAGCTGGAGCCCTTCAGATCCAGGGGAGGTCTTCAGACAGAGGCAACCCAAATGGCTATAAATAGATTTGTGTAGGCCTGCTGTTGTGCAGCTGATGTGACGATCCTGTGTCACTGGGTACAATTCATTGTGAGCCGTCATGAAGCGTTGTGTCTGCTGCTTATAAACACTTATAAAGCATTCCATTTTTTCGCATCTGCCTTCCTCCTAAATTTCTCTGTATGGATTGTCATTCCACTTTCGGTACACGTAGCTGCTTTAGTGGGATTGTTTAACATTTCTTCTTCTTTGCCCACTGTTCCAAAATACCTCCCGGTGTGCCAAAAAGTGTGTGATTTGCCCTATCCTTGGAGCGAATCAGTTCTGCAGGATAGTCCTTTAAAGGAAATGCATTACAGAACAGAATGTGGTACAGCATATTGTGAATTATTTATCTCTGAATTCTGCACTTACAGGCTTGTTTTGTGATCTCAGCTGCAAATAAATTACTTGCACTGAGATCGAATCCAGAATTTTAGTCATGGTAGTTACGTAATTTATAGTCACAGGGGCTCCCCAAATGCTTAAGTACCCTGCCGGAGAAGGGCTTGAAGTACTTGCTTTGGGGTTTGAATTTCCTTTCGTTGTTTCTCATCCTTCATTTTAATGTGGAGAAATTCTGTAATGAGAGTTGTTTAAAGATAACCTGAAAATAATTAGTAAATATATCTGTGTGCGCTATATTCCTGCCAACCTCTTAATTTTATTCAGCTTAAGGCAGAAGTGGCAAAAGAAGTGGCAAATGCAAGAAGAAAGCAGCACCTTTCATCTCTGCAGTATTACTGTGCCCTGAATGCTCTGCAGTACAGGAAGAGAGTGGCAATGATGGAACCTATGCTGGGATATACACGAGGACAGGTATGGACAGCAAAACATCTGTATCACTTAGAGGTGTCCCTGGGAAAAGTAAAACATTGCAGCTCTGGATTTTTATTTTTTTTTTGAGAACCGACAAATGGTAATGGGAGAAAAAAGCCTTTTATTCAGCTTGCCTGGGTTCTAGCAACTGATTTTGTTTGTGACAGATAGTTGAATGTTTAGGTATTTGGGAAAGACACGAATGGAAAAAAGCACAATACATTTATATGCAAAATCAGCCTTGTGTTAATTTTTTCACGGCTAAGCTATCAGTGCAGCAGCATTTACTTCCACTGTTTACTCTGTCTGCACAAACTCTCCTATGTAGCAGTTCCCTTCCTGGCACATAATGTTCAGCATACTGATGAGGAGCAGTGACGATAGGGAACAGAGCATGCACTGGAGAAGTGGAAAGACAGAACAGTAGAGTGGATTGAGCATAAGGCTGGCAAATCCTCTTTGTAATCTTTATTCTGGTGGCAATTTGATGGAGCATTTCTCAGGTCTGTAAAATGTAGTAGTAATACTGATAATCTGACTCTCCAGGATGTCAGGAGGATCAGCAAACTAGTATTTTTGCAGCACTTGATTCTTACTGCCATCCATTTTAAGGGTCTGTTGTACTGTGACATTGATGAAAGAAAACACAGGGAAAATGGGAATTTGGCTGTGAAAACAAAAAGTGGTTGCAGTCTGTTTGCGACTGTAGTGTGGATCATCCTCTCTGTTGTCATGGGTCTTTTGCTGATTGCGCACCCTGTAGAAAATAGGTAATAAATGAGAATTCAGTCACTTTCACCACCGTGGGAGTTCACAGTGCTGCTCTGCTGTAATTGTACTGAGAGAACTGCATGGATTTCCTTTACTGGAAGCCAAATAGAGCTTTCTTTCCTTGTATTTTGTCTGGCAAAACTGCTATATCACAGTGCTTTTATACAGGAAGGTCTTAGGTTGTCATGGCAATGACTTAGTAGCCAGAAGTCAGTTGATATTTGTGCTCAAATACTGTGTGAACTGCCCTTCAGCCCAAGTACATATTTTCTTTATTAATTACTCAAAACATGTCTCTCATATTTCAGATTTCCAAAGAATAAGCAGGCCATAAAGGATTTTTGGAGGAAGCAGTGACTAATACAGGGTTTATTTGTCTGAAAACTGACATCAACATGTAAGCTAGGCATGTCAGTCTATCATCAGTGGAACTCAGAGCTCTTCCCTGCTGAAGTAGGCTTCTGAAATAGAGTAGGTGAATCATTCTTTAAGAGAGCCTGCTTTTTCTCCTTTGTCTGTCGGAGTCTGTGGTCAATAACCTGGTCGGAGAAATCTGAGTTACAGGTAAGAAGAATCCGACGTGCCAAGCTTAGGGAGAAGCAGTGAAATCACAAGTAAAATTTGATGGAAGAGCTGGTAAATTGCTTAACAGACAAGATTTTGTTTTCACATCTCTTTCTGGAGTAGTTCACTGATTTGGTTTGTTTTTAAAAAAAGCTAGTTAATTGTGCATACGTGCTAGCTGTGCCCGTTTCACAGGGGTACCAGTAGGTCCCAGCAATGACTGTGGGCCCCACTGCAGGTAATCCAAGGTCAAATCTACACTGAGTGCTTTACTGCCGTTGTGTGTCTGCTGAGCCATACCAGCTAAATAAATTCATCTGCTGTCACAAAATGTGCTCTTTGGCCTTCGCAGCGTTTTTTTTTTTTAACTCCTTTGATAAAATAAAATTCACAGCAAATCCATAGTTGATAGAACTGATTGCCCCGGAAGCTTTTGCTGGTGCAACTACACTTCTTGTCTTCCTGACTGACTTTGCTGTAGCAGTTTGAAGATTTCTGGGTTGGAGTTGGTACTCCAGGTTGGATTACGAAATCTAATGGATGATTTATGTCCCATGCCTTTTGCTACTGTGGCGTTGCACATGGTGGCTTGTAACCCCGCTAGACCCAATTCTGCACACTGCTTGTATGAGAGAAGGCTGCCTTTTCACTTATTTAGCAAGTTCATTGCAAACAATGTTCCTGTCAGCAGCCAGGAGCTTCTGTGTGTGTGAAAGGGTGGAAAGCTGCAAAAGCAAGAAATGCAAAGAAAGGCAGCACGGCTGTTTTAACTGTCTGTTTGGTCGTCAGCCCCAAGTATTGGTCATAAGGGGATCGCTGTTAACAGTCCCCGCAATCTGCTGCTTGTCTGCTGAATCAAGTTAACTTCCAGTGTCCGTTTTCATGTATTTTTTTCAGATAAACTTCTTTAAGAAAGGATCAGAAATGTTTTCCAAAAGGATGGACGGCTTTTTGTCTTCTGTTTCAGACATGGTTCAAAGGTAACGCAGTACTTTCGTTTGCTCCTTTTGTTCCATTGAATTCTGAGCAACAGCTCTCTTGGGCAGCACGTAACCGAGGGTGCCTCTGTTTCTTTCTTATGAGACTCCTTCCGTGCTTTCTTTGCGTTGTTGGGCGTATTTTGTTAAAGCAGCAGGTGGCGAGGAGGTATGTTTGTACATGAAGAGAAAAATGCCGTCAGTGCACCGCAGAGAGTATTTTTACAGTGCAGTCAGGAGCATTCACATGCTTTTCTTTTCACTGTATCTCTTTACAGACACAAAAGCATGCAATTTGGGCTTGAAAGGTGTTAACAGAATTAAAATAATAGAGCTAAAGTGTATTCTGAATTACAAGTATTTATACTTGCTTAGTCTTCTGTAATAGCACTGTAACAGTAATCCATTAACCTTTCAAATAAGGGTTTAGGGGCTGTTAGTGTTTGATGTTGTAGCTACACAAGACAAATAAAACTCCTTGCCCTAGAGAACATATTCATTGCACCCAGGGTAGGTTGCATCAGTCCACTGAGTGCAACCTGCTTTGGCTAAGTCCTTATTTAAATAAATTGCTCTCTTGTACTCCTAATTTTGTGATTATTTTTTCTTACATGCCTGCCCATCCCCATCATCCTTTACTTGTAGTGAAGACTGATGTTTTCTTCATGTCCTAGTTTGAGAGTACCAGGATAGCTCTCAAACCAGAACATTTTATAACTAAGTCCCTTCAAATGTAAAATTTACATTAAAAAAGTAATCATATGTCATTTATTTTAAATCACCTGAAACACTATACTGAGTCCTTCACTTTACTGCTTCATACCTTTCATATTGGACTAGAGCCAAATCATTACTTATTCTGACTCCAGTGAGATTTTTAAATAATGCATACTCGTTAATTTGAGAACAGTGTTATAAGCAGTTGCCCTGTGTAGTGAATTCCCTTTATTTAGTAAGGCTGGAGCATCTTGCTTGTGTCTTACAGGCACAGTGAGGATCCTGCCACTGGATTCTCACCGTGTAATCAGCTCTTGTTTTCCAGGGTCTAAGGGATTTGAGTTCTAGATAGTACACAGTAGTAAACGGAAGCAAAAATAGGCTGCTCACTTGCTTTGCTGAGTGTGTGTTTTGTATTTTAAGTCTGTCACACAGCAAAGCTTCAGAGTACAGTTCAAATGTAACTAGTACAGGAGCGTGACGTCTTTAGAAAGGGCGAAAGAGAAGCTTGCAGAATTCTGAACAATACTGATGCTTAACTGCCACAGGACGTGCTTTCCTGACTTGAGATTACACAGCCACTGAAACCCGTGCTGCCCACTCCTTTCCTTCTTTAGTGCTGGGGATCTGAGGCCGCGGTGAGTCAGATCTGCTCGCTAATCAAGCGAAAAGCTTTTTATTTGTCAGATTTGTTTTCCTTGAACAGCAAGTTGATGAGGCCCATTGTGCAGCTAGAGAATTTCAGCAGTGATGTAGTCTTGCACCTGTTTAAGCTGATTGTGGAAACTGAGTCTTCATATTTAAAAGGATTTTCATTTATACAGCAAATATTGCTAACTGTGAAAACATGTAAGAGAAGACAGATCACAAAAATATTGCCAATTGGTCTAATTGCCATAAAGGCATATAATTTCAGAACTCTCAGTTTTTCTCTCCTTTCTGCCTCAGAGATAGGGGCAACACACCTTAGGAAGAGGAATCCAGCCTTGGGACCCATGGAGGTGCCAGGGCAGTTTTTTTGGAAGCAATTTGCAGTGCAGCAAAAATGACTGATCAGAAGGTTCATTGAAGTGGCACTTATGTGGAAACTGACAGCACTGTTACATTTGATTTCACAATGGAATTTAAATAATTAATATTCTGACATTTAATGATAATTTTTAAAGGCACTGTATTGCAAAATACAGTCTAATTTAATTCAGATCTGATGATATTACACAGCTTTTGTAACTCAGCCTCTCATATGACTTGGCTGTAAGATGCACACAGCTGGTCTCATTTTGGAGGCGATGGTGGAGCTTAGAAAGTCCTGACGTTCTAAAAGTTGAGCAAAAGCTGGAAACAAGTTAACATGAAACAGTCTAACACTGTGATGGAGGGGTGACTCCTCATCTGGCTGGTCAGTTACTGCTTAATGATGTCTTAAATGCAGCAATATGTCTCTAGATCAACAGTTAAAGGATATTACCAACTTCTACAAGAGACTGAGGAGAATGGGGGGAAGAATTGTATGTACTTGCCTTGTACCTTTTCACAGATTTGTTGCCTCTGTCGGAGACAGAGTATTGGACTACATTGATCTCTGGTCCTGCTCTGTACAGCTGCTGTTATGTGGTCATGTCAAAAGGTTCAACCAGTTGGGCAGGAAGTAGGGAGAAAATTGCTTATTGCTTAGGGACAGGTGTTCATGGCTTTCTAAAGCATGCAATGACAAGTGCTCTTACGTTCCCAACCCGTGAGTTTTCCTAGTAGCCTGGGTACCGTTAATAACTCCTCAAGTTTGGAGAAGGTAATAAAGACATCAAATATTTGCTAGTATTGTTCCACTGGAAGTCAAAGAACAGCTGCTGCAGTATGGACCTTGAGAGGTCGTCTGGTCCACTCTCCTGAGCAGAGTGCTTCACACTGTGTCCAGTCAGATGGTGAGCATCTCTGTCTGTCTGTCTCTCACACATGGCACACACAGTATCTGGTTACAGCTTGTTTCCTGCACCCCTCAGGAAGGGTCTAGCTCCATCTGCTGTGTGCTCTCCCATCAGGTAATTAAGCTGGCAGGAAGACTCCCCTTTGGCTTTCATTTTGTGAGGCTGAAAAAGAGTTCTCACAGTTTCTTCTCATGTCACTTGTTCTGGCCCCCTGGCCACCCTGGTGGCTCTTCAGTTGACTTTATTTCTGTCTGTCTTGCATGTGCTGGGGCACCAAAACCAGACGCAGAACTCCTGTCAGAGTCTCACAAGTGCTGAACAGATGGGAATGATTATTTCATTTGAGCCTCTGGCTCTGCTTTTGCGCCTGCCCCCAAGGATGTGACTGTGCTGCTGCTGGCTCATGTTCAGCTTGTCCTCTAGGACCCCCAGGTCCTTTGCTGAAAGTTGCTTTTTACCCTCCCATCTTTTACAGTTGCATGAGGTTTTTTCATCCCAGGTGGGGCTTACTATTTGTCTTTGCTGAACTTCCTAAGGTTCCTGTCTGCCTGTTTCTGCAGCCTGTCAAGGTCCCTCTGAACAGCAGCCCTCTCCTCTACCCAATCTGTCAATCACTCTTCCCAATTTAGTGTCATCTGCTCCTGTGGATTGTGTAGCTCTTATTAAAGACTGTAAACCTGGAAGCCTCTGTATTGGCCCATGAAGGAATGTCACTATAGCTGGGTACCAGTTAGGCCTTTGTCTCCCTAATTACAACCCTTTGAGTTCGGTGGTCCAAGCTGTGATTTCCACCTATCTTCTACTCCCCTTCTGCGGTTTGTATTTCACCAGTTTGGCTATAAGGAGAGACCATGTGAAAGGTCTTGCTAAAGTCAAGTGAAACAACATCCACTACACTCCAGTGTGATCTCAACTGGTATTTTTGTTCATTTTTGGCTTACAGATATTAGTTATATACTGGCATAAAGTGACTAATGACTAATGGCTTTGGGTTTCTTACTGTTTGTTTTTTTTCCAGCATACAGGGCGAGCTGGATGCTGAAGCTGAAAAAATGAGAGTATCCCAGCAGGACTTAATTGCACTTAATGAATCTGTTTACACGCCGGATTCTGATGTAAATTCACCTGCTATCAATAGAAATCTCATCCAGAAAGCTGGCTACCTTAATCTTAGAAAGTAAGAAGACTGTTGCTATCTCCGCGTTTGTTTAGTTGCTGATAAGTTCCTACATATTTTACATTTTTAGGTCTTAAAGACTCCTCAGCTAATGATGTCTGAGGCTGCTGTGGTAGCTGCACTCTTCAGCTCCTACCTGTCTGCTGGAGATAGGTAGCTCCTACCTATCTCATCTTTGGAAATGTGTTTTAGAAGCTTAAACCAAATTGGAGGCATTTGAGATGGTTTTCCTGAATATAGAAGGTTTACTTCTGCTTGAATTCACCTATAGGGTTGATTTACTGCGTTCAAGTGGCTAAAAATTAGAAACTTTTGGGGCTGGGTTCAGATTATACCCTGTTCTTAGGGCTATTGAAGACATAGTATTTACAGAAATAAAGAGCTGTATTTTGTAGTTAATGCCTGTTTTCATAAATTACCTCACTTACATAAATAAAAACTTTACAGACAATAGCTTTGAGTGTGTACCGTACATAAGAGTTACTTCTGCAGGTTTTCCTGCTTCTGCAGGAGCTATGTACTTTGGTGGCATATAGTAACCCTGTTTATGTGATTGATTAAATATCAGTTTATTTCTATTTGACTAGTAATTTTTGGGGGGAGGAGTGGACATTCATAAATTTCTAAGAGCTGGGTTACAGTATAATAGGACTCTGTAGCTAGGGAGAAGATGAACTCTTGAGATACTACTTGCAGAAGATAAATTTTGTTAAATGATGATCCTTTGTGCTGAAATTGCTTGTGCTGCTTATCAGTTTGAAAATACTTACTTTTTTGTACAGCTTAATAATATTTCATGTCAGTTACTTAATCATAGAATGTGTTGGGCTGGAAGGGACCTTTTAAAGATCATCTAGTCAAACCAATAATTCTTTTATTCCTTAATTAGGAGATACTGCAGAGAATCGTTTTAACCTGGGATGTTGGAATTAGTTTAATTCTTCAGCTTTCTGTAAGAGTTAACCTTTGCTGGGAATAGGTGCTGCTTTTACTTCTTAACAGAGACTCATCATAACAAAATCCCAGGGTCGAACATAAAGTTCCGATTAGCATTAGGGTGTTTTTGCAGCTTCATATATGGTTGGAGTAGTTTCTAAATAGTAATGAGTCTTCACCACTGCATCTTCTCTTTAGTAAAACAGGTCTGGTGACTACAACTTGGGAGAGACTGTATTTCTTCACTCAAGGTGGCAACTTGATGTGTCAGCCAAGGGGAGCGGTAGCTGGAGGATTGATTCAGGACCTGGACAACTGCTCTGTTATGGCTGTAGACTGCGAAGACAGAAGATACTGCTTTCAGATCACTACTCCTACAGGCAAAGCGTATGAGACAGGTTTTATTTGAGGACAGCCGGTCACACCTACCCTTACAGATACTGCTTCGTGTAAAACGTGCTTGCTGCAACAGTAAGCCTTTCGGGGCTTCCAGAAGGGTGTTGCTAGATTAAAAGCATGTTCCTTTCCATCCTCCTCCACAACTGCCTGAACAGCACATGCAGTTTCCTTTAGCTACAGCTTATTTGTCATTTTTGGTCCTTTGATGGTTAATAGATAGAAAGCTTGGTGACGTTATTGTAAGATCTGCAGTCAAACAGTCCTGGTGTCAGCTCTTGGCACTGATACACTATGTTTATATTTTAGGGGTATAACCCTTCAAGCAGAAAGCAAGAAAGAATACGAGGAGGTAAAAAAATTTTCTGATGCTGTTATTCTTGTATACAAGTGATCCTGAAGAGTTCAATTTAGTTTTTCTCTTCCAGTGGATTTGTGCCATCAACAACATCTCCAGACAGATCTATCTCACCGACAATCCAGAGGTGGGAGCTTGTTTCCATCTTTCAGTCCATTTCTTCCAACCTGCTTTCCCGTTGTTCTTTACATGGCAACGTTAGGTATGTGCATAAGAGGTTTTTTTGGCCTTGTTTTCGTAGGCAGCTGCAATCAAGTTAAATCAGACAGCCCTACAAGCAGTGACTCCCATCACCAGCTTTGGGAAAAAACATGAAGTTCACCACCCCAGGTAACGCTCTTGCTTGCTGGGACTAGAGACTGCGCCTCAGTGGTGCTCTGTTTACAGGGCAGCACTCACCTGGGAGAAAGCCCTGCCAGGCGTTGGCTTTAACAGCCCTGTGCGTTCGGCACATTCCTCGTGTTTTCCTGATGGAAGCCATAAGGGATGCCAAGTGTTGAGGGCAACTGCTCCACATCATAGCTTTGAAGCTCCTTAGGGTTGCCATTGGGCTTTTGCTGTTTCTTCAGAAACAAGCACGGTGCTTTCCTTGGAAGCGCTTTGTTGTGAGGGAGTGATTTGTCATGTGGGGGATACAGCAGAGTCCCCACCACACACCCAAGGAAGTTTCTTGCGTATTACCTTCAAGCAGTTCCTGTCAGTCTGCCACAGGAATATGCCTTATGCAGCTGTCAGAATCATTACTGTTGTTCTTTTGTGCTTATTCAGCTCCATCAATAGAGCTTCCCTCTGTGGAAGATTGTTAATAATGTTCTAGGATACGCTTATATTCACAATACGTATTTTATGTATCGTTTCTTTGTGTCCATGTGATCCTAGCGTCTTGCTCAGTGGGAATTCTTCAGACTTTGTTATCAGAGTTGGCTTTCAAGCCCACTGTTGGACTGAACTCCTGCTTTCAGAAGCAATGGGATAAACAACACAGGGCAAGCTTGTGTCACATGGACTTCAGTGAAGAGACTTCTCTGCAACTGTGTCAGAAAATTGTAAACTCTTACTCAGATACTTCCAGAAATTCAAACCTTTTCCAGGTCTTCTGCCTCTCAGGCCAGTGCCTTTACTATGATTTATGATTCCCTTGATTATGATCTCTTACAGAGTCCAAAGATTCCCTGTAGCCGTGGGGAATGCCTGTCAATTTCTTTCTAATTGTATTCACAGCACAGCAGTTTCACTTTGATTACAGATTTGTAACTGGAAAGGTATTTGAGCTGGTAATGCAGCTGTAAATGTGGCCACGAGAGGGCAGGGAGGCAAACGGCAACAGTAGCCCACCCTCGTTGATCTGCATTCAGGATTAATATACTAGCATTTACTTTTTTCTTAAATAACTTTGTGTACAAAAAAAATAGAACAGATTTTATTAGTGTCCTCAGTAACAGGTGAGTAGAAAAATACTCTTATTTATATTTATGTACACTAGTTCAATCCCGCTTTGGATTTCTGAATAATCTTGTCTCCCGACACAAGGCCAGGGTGTCACTGATTGATTGAAACATTATTTTTTCTTTTTCTGTTTTCACTTTAGCCAGAATGTAAAGAATACAGAAAATGATAAAATAATTCCCAATGCATCAGGTGGCATTCAAGACTCTGCACAACTCATTGCTCCCGGAACACCAATTCAGTTTGATATTGTCCTGCCTGCCACAGAATTCCTGGACCAGAACAGAGGTGGCAGGTATGACCAGAGACAGTGATCAGTCACTTTAGAGTGATTTTAGGGGAGAAAATTGGGCATAACAGCATGTGTGCATGGCGGTCGGAACTTCGGTTAAGTTTTTATTCTTCTTTTGTAGGCGTGCAAACCCATTTGGGGAGTCTGAAGACAGCAGCAAAGATGAGGAGGGAGGTCAGTGCTTCGTTTTTCCACGTAAAAATAGTCATGATTTTAGGCCCAGTTCAGCTGTCACCTGTCCAGTGTCTCTTAATGAAAGCACCTGACACCGTGGAGCAGCGGTCACAGGCCCATAGTGCAGTTGAAGGTAGTTTCGTTTCAGAAGCCAGTCATTTAAACATCACTGCTTGTGATTACAAGCACCTTTATCCTTGACAGTCCAAGCTGTGTTACAGGTTAGTTTTATTTCAAATGTTTAAAGGGGAAAAAAATTTGGTTTGCTTAGCTGTTGACTTCTTTAGGAAGGGTTTGATGGGACTGTATTATAATTCTGCTTTTTCGAGGCTGCTTAGTAGTCATTTCTTACCCACCTGTGCTCTGAAATCCGCAGTCTGTATGTGACAGAGGCCCAGCGTACGGTTAGCAGCAGCAGCGTGCCTTTTTCAGCAAAGGAAGAGTTTACTGCTGCCTCCTCCCAGTGAAAGCCAGCAGTTCTGACCTTCCCTTACCAGCACACGTGGGGCTCGGACCCTGCCTGTTCTATGAGGAGAGGCTGAGGGAGCTGGGGGTGTTCAGCCTGGAGAAGAGGAGGCTCAGGGGGGACCTTATCACTGTCTACAACTGCCTGAAGGGAGAGTTCAGTCAGGTGGGGTCGGGCTCTTCTCTTGGGCAACTGGTGACAGGACGAGATGGCACGGCCTGAAACTGCATCAGGGGAGGTTTAGGTTGGATCTCAGGAAACACTTCCTCACAGAGAGGGTGCTCAGGCACTGGGATGGCCTGCCCAGGGCAGTGGTGGAGTCACCGTCCCTGGAGGTGTTTAAGGAGAGGCTGGATGTGGCACTTAGTGCCATGGTCTGGCCGATGTGGTGGTGTTGGGTCATAGGCTGGACTTGGTGATCTCAGAGGTCTTTTCCAGCCTCAACAATTCCATGATTCTGTGATTCTCCTCTTGCACTATGCCCGTTAAAACTGCTGTCTGGAATCCGTGACAACAACTTGTGGCAGCAGCACCTTGCTCTGCTGCGGCACGTGGGAAGAGAGCGCAGAGGTCAGGCGCCTGCCCTGCGTCTCCTGCACACGCCTGGATTCGCATAGCTCGGCTCAGGCCAGTGCTGAGAAGGCTCCGTGATGCCCCGTGTGATGCAGGCACGGCTGTTGTGGCCTTCAAACAGTCGCGTTGTGCAGGAGCCACCTCGCGTTGCCTCACTCACTGCCAGCTGTGAAGGGAGCCTGATCAGGCAATGGCTTTGTCACGTAATTAGGAGTCATACGGTGAGCAAGGAAGGATTTAATGAAAACCTCACTGGAGCTCGCTGCATGGAAGGTCAGGAGGACACAGAAGAAAGCGAGGAATGTAAAAGGCCTAAAGATAAGAGTTAGCTTGATGGAAGCCAAGGGTTGTGTGCAGTCACAGATTTAGTGCAGTTTAGGTGCACCTGATAACAAGATAGGCAAGTGAATTTTACCAGCTGATCAAATAAGGCACACAGGGCCAGTTACACTTTTAGAGCTTCCAGGCAGCTGTGATTTTTTTTTTTTTTTTTACTATTACATTTTTTCCCTACTCACTGCCAGTTCAAGTACTAAATCACCACTTGCAACAGTCACCACCCACTGCTGCATTTCCAAAGTGAAAAAAATAATTTTGTTCATAACTTCAGCTACAGGAAAATTGAAGTAGCGCAGTGAAGGCAGTCTCACCTTTTATCTTGCAGATTCCCTCTTGCAGCAGATGTTCGTAGTTCGGTTTTTAGGATCTATGGCTGTTCAGTCAGATGACACAAGTGAGGTGATTTATGAAGCCATGAGACAAGTGTTAGCTGCTCGCGCCATTCACAACATATTCCGTATGACTGAATCTCATCTCATGGTCACCAGCAAGAACTTGAGGTACTGTAAAACCTTCAATTTGCCAACATTCTTTTCCCACAACTTGTGATTAGTAAAGTGGTTTGGGTTTTGTTTTTCCAAGAAACACACCCTTTGAGGGAGCAAGATCCCAAGATTCACTTTACTGAGTAAAATATCTCCTTTCTTACTCTGTAGCATCTAGAAATCGTCCTCCTGACTAAGTTATAAGAACAGCCTGCTGAGATTTAGGGGATGCAGCGGGGCTAAAAGACCCTTCAAAGATACAGAAAAGAATTCAAAAAAATGCATTGCAAGATTCTCTTTGCTTGTGTGTAGTAACGGGTAGGGAGCCTGTCCTGGCATCAGTATCGTCCCTGTAGCCTGTATGAGTAGAAGACATTCACTTCAGCTGGAGCACGTGCGTGCCCATACGTGTGGGCCCATGGGCTCAGCATGTGGTGAGCACCAAATCAGGGCTCCAGAAAGATGCCGCGACCTGTGTGTGTCAGACAGCCGAGAGGCGGGGTGTAGAGTTGAACCCTCCCATCGACCGGCTGGAAATCCCAGACGACGCGTGTGATTCTGTGCCTGTTTCCTCATCTGTAAAACTGCTGTAGTGATTATCTTACTACTGTAAAGCACTTTGAAATTACTAAGAATCGCTCTTATGTTTTCCCTAAACATAATTGCAGGTTGATAGATCCTCAAACCCAAGTTACACGAACAAGTGTAAGTACCGAATTTTTTTGAATTTGATTTTCTACCGCAGCATTTAATGCTCAGTCACATGAACTTGAGCTCTTGACCAAGCTAACCAAATGCTGGTTAAAGCAAATAAATTCTGTATTATACTTTTTCAGTTCGAACTTGCCGCTGTGACACAGTTTGCTGCTCATCAGGATAACAGGCGACTGATTGGCTTTGTGGTTCATCTCAGCGAGACTCTGGGAGAAGAATCCATGAGCGCGTATGTTTTTGAGAGCAACACAGAAGGGGAAAAGGTTCGTGTAACGTTTAATAGAACACTGGGAAATAGTGCTGTAGAAGCAAGAGAGCTCGCTTTCTTGCCAGAAAAACATGCCTTAACATGCAAGCCTTTTATTGCTTATGTCTAAAAATGACCACATTTGAAGCAGAACCCAAGGTAGCTGGGTGTCGGGGTTTTTTTTTAATGTAGTTAGCATAGTGAATTGGCATTCCTCCTCTGCTTTTAGACCTGCATTTAAGACTGAAATTTGCATTGAGACGTCTGTCTTTTAGTTCCAGTTAAGGACCAAAAAAACAGACCACAACTGAACTTTACCTGTGTTTCTTTTTTTAGATTTGCTATGCTATCAGCTTGGGAAAAGAAATCCTCGAGGCACAGAAGGTAAGTTTGGTTCACTTCCCCTGTCTGTGTTGCCATACATCACATTCTGCTTCTGGTTGCAACTGTCCAGGTACCTCTGGTGTGTGTGAGAGCAAAGACCGCCTGTTCCTCCTAATCACAAAAGTTGACAGAGATTAATTTAACACAGATCCTGGGTAGCTCACGCAAAAATAAACGGTGCTTGACTTTTGCCGTAGCTTTATTTGAGGTAAGATTTGCCACCTTAAGTCAAATTCAGAACTGTACAAATCCAGTTACTCATGTTTGAAAGGGAGGTGTGAGCAAAGTTTTTTGAATACAAACTAAATGTGATGAAGAGTAAGTCACAGGCATTGCTCCTTCCCTTTTAGAAACTCACGTTCCTTACTCCTTTAGTGAGGAAAACTGCACAGTTGTGTTTTGAATGGCAGTTACCTAACGTAGCCTCTTGTAGCACATACGAAGATGTGCTGTGTATTTTTGACACTAAGATTTCAGAACAAGTTGGGAGGATGAGTGCTTAGTCCCAAGCAAGAAGCACAGATATAGTAACTCATTTATTTAGTTATTTTTCACTAATTAGATCAATGCCAGGTAAGAATAGCAAAATAAAGGCTAAAAATTATTTCTTTTTTTTTCCTTATATACCCAAGAGGTGGTTTTACTGAACCAAAAGGGATTTTGGTTTCAAACCTTTAGACTAAAAGTTGTCATAAAAAAAATACAATGAATAAAATTGCAAAACTTCCAACAAGAAATACTGGGAAAACTGTGTGCTCCTCAAAAGACTGCTGCCCTCTTCTGTTTTCCTTCAGGACCCAGAAGCATTAGCTCAGCTAATGAAGTCTGTGCCATTAACAAACGATGGAAAGTTTGTGCTTCTGAACGACCAGGCAGAAGAGGATGGAACCCTCCACGAAGAAGGGGAGGAGTCAGAAGCATAGGAAGAAACCACCAGCACAACCCTTCCGTTGCTTCTTGCAGCCTGTGTGGGAGCAGGAGCGGCGGGGACTCGTTGTGCGAGGATCTCGGGTTTTCAGTCATCTGCGCACACGCGAGGCCAGGCCCCGGCTGCCCCCTGGGGAGCCCGGCGGCGTTTCCTCGGGATTTACGACGCAGCGCCGGCGGGACTTGGCCTCGGCGGCTTTTTTGCAGCATTTGCGAATGTGTAGTGTGTAGCCCTGCTGGGAAAGCGGACAATCTGTGGGAGCGTTTCGGGATTCGGTTGTTTGCCCCTTGCTGCTGACAGGGCGGCCAGCACAGCTGATGGGTTAATGTGGTTTCTTCAGATTTCCATTAGTGAGAGCTGTCAACTCCCTTAACAAATGTGGGGGGGACCCCTCAAATTTCCTACCGTAGTCAGTTTTGATAGTTTCCATGATAACGTGCATCTGAATGAAGGTTAAAAATGCACTATTTACTTTTATTTCCAGATAAAGTTATTTTTAGGTTAGTTTAAGTGTAACAAAATTTATCTTTTGTGCTAGTGTATTTGCAAAACAATTTGTTAAACACTAAATTTTTCCTATTAATATAATCTATTTTTATACTGCATTTAGAAGGAGCTTACAAAACAGATCTAAGTGCCTACTCTGACCTTCGTGGGGACCACACTCGCACATTCTGTAATTAAATAATGGATGTAACGTACCTCCTTGATTTCTTAGTCTAAATACCACTGACATGCAAGCATCAGAAGTAGGCAGTGAATGTGGCACGTTAGGTGTGTGCAGTTTTTCTACGTTAGTTTTCTTAAAAGTTGCCAGAGCTGATAATTGTAGGGTGAATACTTTTTATAATAAGAATTCTTTGTATTTTTAACATTATGGTGACACGCAGCAGCTGAGTCCACCAGCAATCTTTGGTTTTAAGAAACTGAGCAATAAAATGCTAGATCGTAAGTCTACAATCTACCGACTAGTCTCAGAGTACCTTCCTGAAATTAGATAGATTTGGCTAATAAGTTTAGATTTTTTTTCCCTTCCAGTTTAACCGAAAACATGAGAAACTGTACTTTGCAAGAACGAAAATAAACAAAATAAACAGTAGCTATTGGGGGTGTGTGTCTATGAAATCTGTAGTGTAGTTTGTATTAATCAAGATAAGGCAGCTGGAACAAATGGCTGAAATTTAACTCTTCTCAGTCACTTACTAGGAAACTATATTTTCTGTAAGCAGAATCTGAATGATCTCTCTATGCATGTGTTTGACATCATAGAATATATTTTCAATTTAGCTGGTTAGTGAACGCTTAAAAGAGCCATGGAAGAAAACCCTTAGTAACTGACCCAAAAGTTTCTTTGTAAATGAAAGCTGAAGCTGTCTTATTAGCAAAAGTT
>NW_009703186.1:11062-41814 GCF_000703405.1 Apaloderma vittatum | reverse complement strand
TGAACTGATGTTACTGAAGACACCAAAAATGACGTTCTCAAAATTGCATTTATTAACACAATTTATGTACATAATGTTCTCTACTCACAAACCAAAGAGACTGAGGTAACAAAATACCCTTTTGTACAATGAGTTAGGAAACACTGAAGTGTTACATTTGGTCCTTTGTACCTGAGAAGCTGAAAACAGCCGTTGGTGATGGACACTGGATGAAAACTCAAATTTACTTCTGATTACAGACCACCCTAGGACCTCCAGAATCTATCCCTTTGCACCAGCGGTTTGCTCCCCAGCAAAGCACCGAGTAGTTGGGGGCCATCGCGTTATCACCAGTCAGTGCAAGGACCACTGACCTGGGGACTGAGCAGAGTGAGGCATCAGCTGTGCCCTGCTCCCCCAAAATTACAAGGTGCTGCAAGGAGAGGGGGCAAGGCAGCCCCCTGCCTTCTGGCAGAAGCAGGCAGCAAGACCTCTGGAAGAGCAGCTGCTACTACTCTACCTGTGACATGTGAGGGGGCAGCGATGGCAGCGGCCTTTGTGGGAAGGGAGACACTGGCCTTCAGCCTGTTCCACCCCTGGCTTGAAGGGAGAAAAAAATTCCTAGAGAACCATTTTATGTCCCTGCAGCAAACTCATCATCCTCACTTTCCTTTTATCACCCCTGGGAATTTTGAGTGAGCACGTTTGGTTTAGTTAGGGGGACTTATTTTTTTTTAGCTCCATCATCTCATCTCCAGCCAACCAGTTAGGGTCCTGTTTTGTTCCTATAATCGGAACAGGAGGTGCAAAAGCAATGAAAATAGTAGTAGCACCACAGCAAGAATTTTGCACCCCTTCCAGATCCTTGTGGGAAGAAAAAAGGATTTAATGTGACTCTCACTGAGACACAGGGGTGTGTGACATCCAAATATAGGACCCACCTTGTATTTCAGATGAAAAAAGCTTTTTGCTTGTACATGCTGCTACATGACAAAAAGAAAGAAGGAAATAAAAACTACAATCCTGTATTAGCAAGAATAGCTCTAGTATCACTGTACTAGGGTGTGTATGTGTATATTTTTTGCCACATGGAATATACATTCAGGTCTCCCACATTAAACAAGGTTCTACAAAAATAAGCTCACATGTTTCCTCTAGAATTTCCATCACCAGCACCACATGAACGCACAGTTCAATTTATGTCCAACTGTAAAGAACTACCTACCCGAGATAGTCTTTCCAAAAAAACAGAAGGGAAATTAGAAGTGTGAATTTTATTAGGGCGCTGGTAAGGTCTAGACTGTACAGAGCTACCCAGCTAGGCAAGCCTGGGAAAATCAACCCGACCTCTGCACGGCTCTGCAGTTGCTCGGGAAGAAGGAAACGCAGCGCTTGGCTGCTCCGAGCCAAGAACTTACGTGACTCCAGATGAGACAGGACTATGGAAATACGTACACTGCGATTGCAACGCTATGGAAATGAGCAGCAGCAGCAATAAAGCTGACCTCAGCAGCACTACTGAGCATTCAGCGCGGGCACAATTTGGTCAAAAAAGAAAGTGTTTGCAAATTATGAAAAAAATAATAATACCTGTATCAAAATAAAAAAAAGCAAAAATATAAACCAAGTAATGCAGCATTCTTTAGGGCAGTCTCTGCAGTTATAATGAGTTAAAAGTACAAACTTTAATGAGCCCAGCCGATTTAAACAGACCATGAAGCTTCTGTGTCATGTTTTCAGAACCAATGAAAGGGCTTTCGCATCAGTCGGGTCTTTCCAGTTGCAAGGAAACATCTGCACTAGCTTTCTGCATGTTGAAGTGACTGGCAGGAAAGGGCAAATCAGAGGTACGTCAGGAATTGTCTTAACCAGTGACCAGGTGGGTGGAACAACATGAACCACCAAAACGTAATATCTTTTGTAAGTAGAAGAAATAAAAGAAGCTGAGGAGTATGGTCAAGAAATAAGTTAAGAGTGCCAAAAAAACCCCCAAAAAGTAATTCTCAGTTGGACTGACTGGAGTAGTTTATTCCAATTAGTAAGACCTAGAAATGTTTTATGTTCTGGGAGATTAAAACAACTATATCTTTTCATGAAAGTGGTGTTTACTTTGAGGTTAAGTCTAGCTACTTACTCAGGTTAGGAATCCGAGTAACTCTTGCACAATCTAGAACCTCTACTTGCAGGCATTAAGAGATGTTATATTTACACAGAGTCCTCACAGTGTTCAGCAGCTTCTGAAGCCTGCAGTGCAAATATTGTTAATATTCAGGCATGTAAGACTGTATTAAATGACACCGACGGTACAACAGACCTACAAAGGCTAGGAAATACAGAGTTGAGGCTGAAACTTGCAAGTAGGCACAACATATTCATGAACTGTAAGATCACTTCATAGTTACAGACACCCATCACACAGTGTCTGGTCATAAAAGGAAGAGCTGATTGTGGTTCTGTCTTGGCTCTGTTTTTCTTTGCTTCTGTGGATGCAAATCAGACCTTCGGTACGAAATGAGAAGTCATTTATTACATTAACTTTTCCGGTTTTCTCATCTTCTGATATAGGGGAGGAAAAAACAAACAGCAGGGGCAAATAAATGCCTGCCAGGATCCTCAGTTCCCACAGTGCAAATACTATCTTTAGTAATAACAAGGGTTTGTGGGATAAAACAGTGATAAGGATTTTCCACTTTGTGTCATTAACATACATTCACAACATACACTGTCACACCTACAGTGTAATCTGCAACTGCAGTAAATACAACAGGACTGCACAAACCAAGTCTGAATTATTTCTTGGTCAACACATACGCACAGGATCTTGAGTCTTTTTTTTTTTCCTGGTTGAAGGGATTCACCAGTTCAAACTGTAGACCAGTGGCCTATGAGTCTGTTTTCCTTATTGTCTGGGGTTTTTAAAAATGCTATGTTAGAGATGCAAGAGTGCATCCAAAAATCAGTAAAATTTTTTTTTTTTTAATCTGTACATCTGTATTTTAAAATAACTACCTCGAAGGTCAACATTTTACATAATTATTTTCAATCTAAAGGAAGTGCTGTAAATAATGTAAACTCCTGAAAATAGGAGTTTCTACATGAAATATGGACAAACACAGACCTAGCCTCACTGGATGCTAGTATACTATATACATTTTCTCTTGGGTTTAACAGAGCAAGTAAATCAAATCTAGAGTTTATACTCCTATAGAGCGTTACTGTTAACAACAACATGAGTTATTTGAGTAAGTAATCGTCACCCATACCAGCCAGATCATTTCACAACAGGATCTGCAGGCGTAGGGTTGGAAAGGTCTCCGTTGCTTGCTTTAACAGATTCTTCTACTAAAATAAAATAAAAAAAGGCATAGGTCACATTTAACATTTTATTCAAGGCAGCAAAACCAAAGCCTTGGCATATATGTTACGCTGACATCATAACACATTTGATACAGTATCCCACGGTCAGCGTACGCAAACCGACCTCGCGGCACAAAGGGTCCTGGCCCTACGAAGGAATCTGCCTTTGGGGCAAAAGGTTTCTTCAATCACTAGAACTTGTGTAAAAGTGACACATCCGTGCTCACGCGTTTTGCAAAGCCCAAGTCCAAATATTAGGGTAGAAGGCAAAGACATTGCTGTGTTCAAAACTTCTGACCCTGCTACACATTTCAAGTTTTTCTCACTGCAAACCCACATTTTTCAGGGAACTGAACAGGTACCACAGGAGTGATTATTTAATCTAAAATATTATTAACTGAAGTTCTACAGAATGCTCTCCTAAAGAAGCCAGGCTAGTATGTCTGGTTTTACTCACCACAGTGCTTGTAGTTAGGGTGTTGGGCTTTGTTTTTTTGTTTTGTTTGGGGTTTTTTGTTTGTGGTTTGGTTTTGGTTTGGTTTTTATTCAGGCCTGGGGAGGAGTGGCTGGAGAGCTGCTCAGCAGAGAGGCCCCTGGGGGTGTTGGTAGACAGCCGGCTGCACACGAGCCAGCAGTGTGCCCAAGAAGGCCAACGGTGTACTGGCCTGTATTAGGAATAGTGTGGCCAGTAGGACCAGGGCAGTGACTGCGCCCCTGTTCTCGGCACTGGTGAGGTCACACCTCGAGTGCTGTGTGCAGGTCTGGGCTCCACAGTACAGGAAGGACACTGAAGTGCTGGAGAAGGTACAGAGAAAGGCAACCAGAATGGTCAGGGCACTAGAGGGTGAATCTTATGAAGAGAGGCTTAGGGAGCTGGGGCTGTTCAGCCTGGAGAAGAGGAGGCTGAGGGGAGACCTTCTCACTCTCTACAGCTACCTGAAAGGCAGCTGGAGTGAGGCGGGTGTTGGTCTCTTCTCCCCAGTGAATAGCGACAGGACAAGAGGGAACAGGTTCAAGCTGCAACAGGGGAAGTTTAGATTGGGTATGAGGATAAACTTCTTCACCAAAAGGGTAGTGAAGCATTGGAATGGGTTGCCAAAGGAGGTGGTGGAGTCACCAGCCCTGGACGTGTTTAAAAAACGGTGGGATGTGGCACTTCAGGAGATGGTTTAGTGTTAGGGTGGTGTACGGCTGTAGGACAGGCTTGATGACCTTAAGGTCCCTTCCAACCTTAATGTTTCTATGATCCTATGAGTTGAAGAAGTATTTGAGCAACTTCACCAAAGAGAAATTCATGCTACAAGACTTCTCTGCAAACTGTTCTCCTAGTGCAGAAGAAAACTGATCTTCAGCCCCAGTGACTGTAATCTCACAGGTCACTTGCACCTTTGTCAGTGCTACAGCAGAAAAATATTTACCTATTCCTTTTTTAATATACTGCTACCTCAGTTTCTAAGTAACTTCTGACCGAACTGCACTTCTATACCTTAATTCTTGAGAGCATTCTCATTTCTTTGAAAACAATTCTTCCCATACCCAAGAGAAACTACTGGAATTCACAAGGGAGAATATATAAGCAATGAATATAAACTGCAAAATACCCGTGTTACCTAGTCAAGAGACCACACCACAAACTAAGAACTTACACTTTGAAGATAATTTAATGGTAGACCAACACACATCACAAACATCACAATGCCTACATAAGTTGAAAAGCAGCTGGTAAAGAACGGGTGAGAACCACCACTTTATTTCACACCGGCTCAGGTGTGAAATAAACCGTGTGGAAGAGGCAGTCACTGTCAAAACTGGTGGCTGAGCGGGTAAGTATGATGTTGAAGTTACTGAATTCAATATTACTGCAAGTGTGCAAGTCTCCTTGTCCCAGATTTTTGGGTTGGTTCAGGGGTTTTTTTGTTGTTTGTGATTTCCTCTCTTGCCCCAAGCCCAGCTTGAAATTCACCCATTCCACAAAAGGCCTCTGAGCTGTTCTTGACTTTTCAACCACCCTGACACCCTAAGACTCTTTCTTGAATACTGAATCAACCCACACCTTCCCTACTAAGGCACACTGTCTCATGAGCCAAAATGTTCTAACACAGAGCATTCACTCACCTTCTTTTTCTTTCTTTTCCTGGTTCTCTTCTGCCGCAGTTTTATCTGCTCTGAAAAAAATTCTTGCACTACTCAGTGAGAAATAAAGGAGTTCAAATTCCTACAGGAAAAGATACAGAAGAGGAGCATCAGTGTTTTGCAAGGATGACTTTGTAGACTGATGCAAAAGAGATTTTCAGAAGCATCTGGTGCATCTAAAATTCAATATCCAAATCACTTAAATGCTTTTGAAAAACCTTCCTCCATTCATACCTTGTTCACATGCATTTTACAAAGCAAATGTAAGGCAAAATCTTTAAAAGGTAATTCAAGCAAAGCAGCACCAGAGCAATAAATCTGTCGCTAACCTGCTGAGGCTGAAAATGAGGTCTGCAACAGCAGTGAGAATTAGGAGCAACTTGCTCATGGAAGAATCATGCAAGCTAGTAACTTAAAATTACCACAAGCTTACAGTGTTACATAAAATCTGTTATAAAAAGATTTAGCAAAAAAATTATTCTCTCCTATTTAAGCATTCAGATTTTGCTTGCATCAGAGCTCCACCTCTGTGGGACAAAGAATTCCAATCAACCATGTCAAGTTCCTGTCTCCCTCAAACATCACAAACACGACATCCCCTTCGGGTCAGACACCTCAAGTCTTTCTATGTTGCTCTTGTAGCGTTGCTGTAGACAATGCTCTATGTTTTTTTGCTCTTGATAAGCTCTGTCAGCGAAGAGATACCCAAACTGTGATAGGTAAATACAGAACAGGTAACTAGACCCATGGTATACCTGTAAACAAACTTCCAGTCGCTTGTGGGTAAGGTTCATGGTTTGTAGTAGTTTCTCATCTTGATTAGTGGACTGCACGTTCTGTTGCTTTGCTACTGCTCTTATTTCCTTCACATACTTCTCTCTAACAGACTGGAACCAGTGCAGAGAATCAAACTCCTGGTACTGATCCAAAAGCTTCAGAATGTAAGCCACACCTAGAGTCATTAACAAACCATGTACCAAAATCAACAAGCAATTTGTAAAACATTTTGTGAATGTCTTTAATGAATCAGCCTAAGTTGATAACTTCCACAAAAATAAAATTTAAATTTCAATTAATTGGCAATTACATCTAGTAGGGGAAAAAAACCAAAACATAATAAAGAACAAGCTTAAGCTTTGAAAGAAATTGGGGAGCACCAACATACAGCAAAACTGTCTGCTCCCTTACTGAGCTATTCCATCCTTAGGAGATTCTGAACACAGTAACCTTCAAATCCACTGTGCTGAAGCTGAGACAACCCAAATTTAAACTATGGAATTTTTAATTATGGGAACACACAAAACACAAACAAAATATCGCAAACTCTTGCAAATATCCATTATGTTGGCTTACCCAAGGGCTAGTCAGAGTGCTGAAACTCACCCATGGCAAACCCATCATCAGTGAAAGCTGCTCCACTTTTGTTCTTCTTATTCAATTTCTCCTTGCAACTGATTGAATGCTCTACAAAATTGAGGGTCTGAAAGAGTAAAAAGCTGTTCTGGAATCATCAAGAGATATAGATTTTAAAAGGTATTTACATGCTGCTATCTATGAATACAATTCCACACCCAAAACTATGCTAATTGCGTCTCCCATCATAAGCATTTTTCTATGAAAACTTGTCCTTTTTCTAGATTTCTTGGCAAGAAGGTAAGTTAGCTTTGGAAAACATTTGCATACGCATTAGTAAAAAACCCAAAAGGTACATCTCCATCTTCGCTGCTCTTGTCAGACTACTACTTCACACTATCTCAGCCATTACTACAGGTAAGCACGTAAACAAGAAGAGATAATTAAAACAGCCCAGGTTCCTGGAAAGCTTAAAGACGTCAGCATTTTAAAGCTACAGTATGTTATTTCACTCTATTTTTAAAACAATACAAATATTTCCAGAGTCTTATGTTTATGATGATACTGAACTATAGATCCACGCAGTAATATCAAGCAATGGGTATGTGTTTGTATGCAATAACTACTCGAGACATGGAAATGTGTGTACATTTACAACTTTTCAAAAACCCAAGACAGTTTCAAAGTTAACTACGCTGAAATGCACTCTTAAAACTAAAAGGGATGGCATACTCCTGAAACTGTATCAATCAGAAAAAACTCCACAAATGGGAAGGAATAAGAATAAAAGTATTTAGTGTGAGCAGTAACTTTCTCTCACTTCTATCACCACAGCGCATCTGTCCTCTCACGGTCTTCAGTTCACGACTCCTCAACATTCCAGCATTAGTTTCTAACCTGAGAGGTTACACATGAATATGTTTAGATCGTTTAGGCCTTCACAGTGAACTGTTTCCAAACACCTGGAATGCTGTGCTCAAGTGTGCATCACCTCAATTCAGTTGGATTCTTTCTAAACATATCTTATTAGCAAAAGCTGGTCCAATTGCAACAGAGAGGGTCCCAATTTTACTGCACTGCAACATGACATCCAAAAAGCCTAAAGATACCTAATGTGATGCAGAAAGGGCACACATGAGAGCTGAAGAACATGGTTTTAAAATGTCTTCATCCTTGCTGTTTCAAAATCCCACATTTTTCATCTTCGCCTCTCCAAATTCGATTCCAATAGGAGAAGTAGTTTTTAAAGTTACCTTTTGAGTGCTAGTACATGAATTGATGTAAATAAAGTAAAAACACGGCTTTGGACAACTATCAACAAAGCCACAGCCAAAACAATTCCACTCCATCAGGGAAGAAAGTAGAATGTGCTAGTCAACTGCTTAATACAAAATATTTAAACACATACCTGATCCAATACTTTTTTTTAAAATAAGTATGTACTGGAACACACAGTGCAAATACTAACCAGTGGGGGAACAATTATGTAGAAGTTCCGCAAATGCATATTCTTTGGACTGCGGAATTCAGGAGCAAATACATCCACAAGCATTTTGAAGTACTCCGTCCCTTCTGCAAAGTTCCGTGTGAGGTCGCTGAGGACAGAGTCCAACTGCCTGCAAAGGACAAGCAATGCGTTACCTGAGTTCTGCTACAAGTCTCCTTGCTTACTTGTCCCTTGGGGTAACAACCCTTCCTTCACCCTTTGGCAACACCCCCAACCCAGTATTTGGCCCAGACCTCAAAAGCGTGATGTGAGGGTACCTTGCTGCTTTTTGCGTTTCTTCCGAGAGTCCTTCTTCTTTTACCAGCTCTTCAAAGTTAACGATATCTTCCAGATCAGGAACAAACCTGAAAACTTACTGTTTGTTAGGATTATGCTCAACTGTTTGTGTTCACTAAAGTATCTACCATAATTTCTAATGTAATTAAGTCTTCTGGGCTTCCACAACTTACTTGATGTTATATTGTATCTGCCATACCATTCTCATCCAGGTACTATTAAATCCACTTCTAAACACACACAACATTATTTGTACTTTTGCTTTTACCAGGTTGCCATCTTGTCTCTCCGGCACTTGCTGTCCTTGACAACTAAGTTTACTATTATTTGCAAGAAAACCAACTACTTGTTTGTATGTAAAAGGCATTATGTTTTAATGAGATTATATAAACACAGACAATCATGTATACAGAAAGAAGTATCAAATAAATGTTTTTTCCAAGTTCCTCAAGGCTTGTATTATTTTTCCTTAACACACCCTAGAAGTGATTAACATCAGTAATTACTAACTTAATTAAGGACTCATGACTTACATGTATGTTCTATTAACTCTTTTGCAACATTTTTTTCATAGAATTTGTTAGATTTTTTTTAGCGGTTTATTGCAATGACTGCATGGTTTTGAATTCCAGCATTGTCTTTGGTAATTCCACTTCAACGAAGGCGTAAAATCAGACCTTTTTAAAATTCACAGAGGATGAGTAAGAACCTAAGGAATATCAGTATAAATAAGGAGCAAAAAGAAAAATGAAGTATTTGTGGACATACCTAATTGCACTACTACAGCAGTGAAGTCCACCAGATCTTATCATTCGCACATAGCCCATAGCGTTGCCTTTAAAAAACAAGAAAACACAAGGAAGTAACTTGTAATTACTTAAGTTACTTAAATACAAACATTGCTTAAATATACACAAGCCCTATAAGCTCTGAAATGTAAAGCTGCTGTACAGTTCTGGCAAAGAAACTGTTCTGAAAGCCAATTTAGAGCCAAGTAGAAGAAATCCCTTCCACTGGGCACATTAAGTACTTACAAGTTCAGATCAGACCTGCACATCTACGGCATCAATGACTGAAATTTCTCTAGGAAATACATTCAGTAAAACTCACTTCCATAACAGAGAAAAGAAAGACCTAAAAGGGAACAGGCATCTATGCAAGCTGTAGCTATATTTTAGATTAAGACACTCAAGTGCTATTTCTGTGCAATTCGATGGGTGCAAGTACTTCCCATCTGACCAGGGTTAGATCTAGTTTTAGTTCAAGCCAGAAGTTCAGTTACTAGACAATGAAGATCTCTTCCATTTAGTAACATCTATAAAGTTGTCTTAGATAGCATTTCATACCAATTTGACTTATGAGTTGTCTGAACTGGTCGAGATAGCTCTGGCCATCTGGGGTTATTCCAAGCTTTCTGATGCCACGGTTGAATTTATCTGCTCTTTCAAAGGGATACTAGAAAAATATTTTAGAAAAAATTATAAGAATAATAATCGATCAGCATGTCAATACAATTTAATTTGCAATGTATTCCTGCCTCACATCTGCAGCTTCATTACTTTTTAAATATAAATTATACACCTGCCTGTCTATATTAGTTCACAAAAGTCATTTGACTAAGTTACTTTTGCAAGTTGAGAAGTCACAGAATCCTAGAATGTCAGGGGTTGGAAGGGACCTCTAGAGATCATCTAGTCAAAGCCCCCTGCCAGAGCAGGATCCCCTAGGGCAGTCACACAGGAATGGGTTCAGGTGGAAAGTCTCCAGAGAAGGAGACTCCACAACCTCTCTGGGCAGCCTGTGCCAGTGCTCTGCCACCCTCACAGTAAAGAAGTTTCTCCTCATGTCGAGGTGGAACTTCCTATGTTCTAATTTAAACCCATTATTCCTTGTTCTATTACTGAGCACCACTGAGAAGAGATTGTCCCCTTCCTCTTGACACCCACCCCTCAGATATTTATATACATTAATAAGGACCCCTCTCAGACATCTCCTTTCAAGGCTAAGCAGCCCCAGTTCTCTCAGTCTCTCTGCACAGGAGAGATGTTCAAGTCCCTTAAGTGAAAAAGAAGTGTTACTGCAAACGAGAAAGTATTCCTAGAAGAAACAAGCACTTGACATACAAAGAAGCTGGCAGTCTATTTCACTAAATACATTGTCTCTCGCATTTTTGAGAAACCCATTTTCCAGCATGGAAATTCAGACCCTAGTCCCAAAATCCTGACATTCCAGAGTAAGTGCTACATGTTCACATTATTTTGGATTACATTGGAATAATCTTACTATTCAACACTGACAACAACTGTTAAGCATTATTTAGACCAGACGTTTAGAACATCCAATAGACTGACTCCACTGCTTTCAGGTCACTGAGAAAATGATTTCAGTCAACCTCAATGACAGAGGATGAAACAAAGCCATCCCGAACACAGACACGTGTAACACTGCAGTCTGCTAGGACAAAAGCTGTCACTTTGTCTGGAGGTACATATTTGAAAAATAGGAATGTTATGGTTTGGTGTACCTTCAGTTACATGAAAGTAGCACTTCTTCTACCCAAGTTACTCTCAGTCCTTCAAAAATTACTATACCTTGTGATCATTTTGATCCTTGACTTCCCTGAAGAATCTGATGTCTTTGATAAGTCTGGATTTGATATGTTCATCATACATAAACTGGCTAAAAATATAAAACTTTTTCCTCAAGAATTGGTAAGTGAAGTTTACCTAGAAGAAAGAAAAAAAGAAATCAAAGCAAAGGAACAAGCTTATCTAGCAACTCATTTTCAGTAGATTCCTGAGTAACTTGTATTTATATGGAACCTTCTACTTGGTTTACTTCAATTTCCTATTCTCAACTTATCTTTTTAATTTCATTGGCTTAAAACAATAAAGAAAATCCTTCTTCTTGAAGGCCTAGTCTCTCCAGGAAGGGCAGAGGAACCAAGGGACAAGTTAGCTATTTCAGTTTGACATGCAGCCATTAGTTTATGTCTGGAATATCCTGTAACTGTCCTTTGGAAGCAATACAAACATTTTAAGTTGAAAAGGGCAGACAAGCTCAATTTCCTCAGTCAAATTCCAGAATCTGCATGACCTCCTGACATACCTTTTCACCTCATCTAAGTTTTCTAAAATACCTTCCCATAAGGCAGAAGCACACTTCCACCCTATATCTCATTTACTTCTCACCGCTGCAAAAATACCTTTACTCACAATCAGAAGCGAAAAAATCTATTTCACCAAGAAATAAAGTGAGTGAAGCATTTTTCTTGAGTAACCGAAGTCCCCACTCTCAGAAGAATAACGCAAGGGATGCTATTTCCAACAGTGCAAGAAAACAGGATCTTATTTTCAAACTGTATTCTTCTAATCACTTCCACTTTTAAAAACAACTTGAGAGTTGGTTCAATATTTTAGCAAGTTTTTTTATTTGTGTTTTTGTTTGCTTGTTTTTTGGGTTTTTTTTTTGGCTGGTTGTTTTTTCTTCATAGGGCCAGAAAACTGGAGGACAAAAAAACTCCACAAACCAGCAAAGAGGTAGAAAGAAGTGGAGCGGCAGATTGGAAAGCATCAACCTGAAAAGCTGCCCTTGGCACTGTATCCAGACTTGGGAACCGCAATGATAAACTCCTGCTGCAGCAGGCGTGCCACAGAAGCGCCTTTATCTGCCTTGCAAAGGGGTAAATGCCTTTGGCTGGTTAAAAGGACCACCTACACTGCAGACATCATTGAAAGATTGCAGAAAGAAGTCACAGTCTTCCAATAAACGGTCAGAGATTTGTAGATGTCATTCGTCAAGTTGAAAAGCTGATGTTTCTCAAGCTTAACGATTACAGGAAGAACTTAAAATATTAGCGGTGCATTTCTTCAAGATTTGCTTTAACTGCAGCAAGAGCATCTGTCTGCTCAGTGTCAATAAGGAGAAATTTAGAGGATGCTAATTTATGCTGTCAGAGGAGAAATTAAAAAATTTTACTATGCTAGTTTGATAACTATTATTTATCTTTACTGAAATCCAGAGTTCCAGCAGAACATCTATATCTTCTTTGATCTGATTTTAGATCTCCTGTT
Organism: Apaloderma vittatum; assembly: GCF_000703405.1. Taxonomy (NCBI): domain Eukaryota; kingdom Metazoa; phylum Chordata; class Aves; order Trogoniformes; family Trogonidae; genus Apaloderma; species Apaloderma vittatum. The sequence continues at coordinate 29,136 of NW_009703186.1, read as the reverse complement.
TAACTTCTATGTAACAACTAGAAGTGGCATAACTCCCAAGAGACTGATATTGATTTGTGTCACGTCCAAGAACTGATTTGCTTTATTTAACACACAGAACACCATTAAAACCGCACAACCAAATAAACCATTAGGAAATGCAAGAGTTTGGAGGCTCTTGTGCACTATTAAAAAATAAAATAAAATCCAACAACAGTGCAAAAGATACTTACTGTTGTGTTCATGATTCCCGTTCCATGAGTTCGAATTGAATTAGCAATGTGTCGGATATTGATAGTGTTCAAATGTTTGTTATTACTTGTTCTTTCAATGAAGATCTAGGAGGCAGGGTTTAAGAGTTATTTACCCAAAACTGATTCTGTGAGAAATCACCAGCACAGGTAGCCCATATGCTACTTCTGAGAGCAGCTAATAACTTGTAACTAGGGAAAAAACTAAGAAAGTACAGCATGCATACAAACCTTATCTGGTCGGTTCTGATTTCTGAAAAGCTGTGAATCAACAGATCCAAGGCAGATATTGCACCCAAACTCTCGTATTTATTGAGATTACATCCTACATTAATTGGTCTAAACTCTTGGCACCTGTTTGCACTTTCGACCCCACTGTATACCACAGCCAAGAGTTCCACTACTGAATCATGTGCCACGAGAAAAAGTACCTTGTTTTCTTTACAGAAGCTGCTCATTTTTGTAGTGGGCCCCTCATTCCCACACTGTGTGAACCCACAAAGGGTTGTTATACATGTTCTCCATATCCTTTTCTCAAGCTGAAAAATCAAGCACTTAGTACGTCCTTACATAGAGCCAACTATCTTTACTGCCTTCTTGACATGGAGTGATCCCACTGGGACGCTGCACTCTAAATATGCTTAGAGAACATTCTCTAAGACCTATCTACAGCATCCCCAAACATGTTTTTTTCTAGAGCAGCAACAGTTATTTTACAGCTTGTTATTATGTATATTCACCTTCATTTTTTTCTTACACATATACTACTTTGCATTTCTCAATCCCTTCAAATCAGGGCCAAATCCAGGAAAAAGCGTGGGATATACCTTACCTGATTATTCAGATTGTAGAGGTAGCGGGATACAAAAACGTGAATATTTCTCATGATTTCCAAAACATCCAGGCCCTGTGGCAATATTATCTATTAAGAATTATTATGATAAAAACCCCCAAGAACTACTGACATGCCTAACTATTAAGATGCACAAATACTGTTTCTATAGCTACCTGAAAGCATTTTAGAATGTAATGTTTTTACTTCGCAAAGCGAAGAATGTCTTTGCAATTTTTGTTCCGTGTCAGTAAGTTAACGCTTAGAGAAAAAAGCTCAGCTCACGTTTTAACATTTACAATCCTGCCTACTCTTTTCAAATTTCCCCTGAAAGTGCAGAACCATTCAGTGTGTTCCAAAAGCTCCAAATAGAAAAATAAAATTTAGATTTGGCTGTTTTCATATTCCAGAAAATGAAAACTTGCCTTAGAGATTTCTAAAGAAGACACACACATTTCTACAGAGACACAGGCAATCAGTTACTTTTTGAATATAATTTTTGCCCAACCTCTCTCGAAGACTGAAATTTTGTATTTACAATATAAGTTTTACAACTGTTTTGCTTGACAAAGCCCCTTTAGTATCATTGTCCATAAAGAGGATGCTAATTAATCTATATACTCTACTTCCAGTTGTGCCAAGGATTTTATCAAGATTCTGCTGGTGCTGGGGGGCAAACGGAGCATGAGGTGTCGTCTTTGTTTTGAAGCAAAGCTCATACCAGAATGAATGTTATGAAACCAACATTGTGAAATAATTTAATTCTTTATAACAGCGCGACAACCAAATATTGTCAACAGAAAGCCAAAGCCAGAAACTAATCCACAGCACTTTTGTACCAAGAAGCAGCTAGAGTTCTATGCCCTCTTTCAATTTAGGAATACAGCCGTCATGAACGTTAGAAAAAAAGGCCGTGCTTCTAAGAGCTCACACCAGTGCGCTAACCCAAATGAGGGAACAAAGCTAACTGCCAAAAACATCCAAGAAACAAAAACTCTTGAAGGAGAGTTTTCAGCACCACACAAGTTGTATTTCTTTTGCACCGACTCTGTAACAGTGAATGCCTTCACCATTAATTTGATGAAACTGCATCTTCACGCTGTATATAACCACGTTCAGCAGTTTCTAGGAGGCTCTGAGTCACTCTCTATTAAGGTAAGCATAGATGCTTCCAAGTCCTCGGTTTCCAGCCTGTGAAAGAGTTTCTCTTGATGATCACTAAACAGAACCTGCTGAGAAGCAAGCAACAAACCAGGGAAAAGACCCACCATTCAAAGGTCATTCCAGCCTTGCGACAGTTGTATTCCAGATGTATTGTCTGCCAAATTGCGGACACTGAATTTTAAAGAAAATATTCTCTGACTCTGTAGACCCAATCTGATTTTACCGACTCCCACATTAAAAAATAAGTTATACAAGTCCAACGTGAACACGTATCGGTGTTATCTCCAAAGGCACATAAAGATCTTGTCTCAGAAGTCAACTAGAATTTAAAGGTCACTTCTTCCAAACAGTTCTCTAATCTTGGGTACTTAAATTTTAACAACTCTGACCTTTGAATAGCTAGCTAGTATGACCATGTAATGGAACAAATGACATTCATATCCTGTGGGCACCATACCTGTTCCAGAGTCTGGCTGGGAAGATGTGCTTCAGTCATACTTAAACCATAGCGCTGAGTTGCCAGGTTTCGCATTTCACTGTAGGTTGCCCAGTCATGAAGAGCCACAGTCGTTAAGTTGTAGAAGGTCTTGTCCAAATAGTGAGTTACATAAGCTGTAAACACACAGAAGGATAAACTAAAAGAACCTATTTAGTTAGGCAAGTGTGGAAAGAAGTGATAAGATACACTAAACCAAAGTGTGACAGAGATGAAACTAACTCAATCAAGACAAAGTATAACTCCTCACCTTTTATGTCAATGAATCGATTGAAGAAACGTATTGGGTTCAGAAAAAAGAAGTGAGCTAGATCCTTCATACCAACTCTGAAGGGGTTTCTGTCATCCAGTTTTAAGTGTGTATGAACTGATAAACGCAGGTCCTTTTCTATCTCTTTACATAATTTGTCCAGCAAATGCTATTCAGAGAATTTAAAAAAAAAATGTTGGAAAAAAAAAAATCATGTTCAGTGTCTGCTTATAATGCTTTGTTAGCAGAAGTAACATCTCTCTAGAGACACATAAAAAGACATTAAACTGGTGAAGAGAGCTTTGCACTGGCAGGCCCTCACAAGTCAAAGTGGATCAATATGTGGGAATCAGAGGTTATTTTTTTCCTGTATTCTTGTCTTAGTATACAATAGCAAGAAAAAGCTACACAGCTCAGAAAAGGTAAAGGTTTAGCTACCTAATCCCAGTCTGTACTTGATTAAAACCTCTACATGGGAGTTTAACACAATTTAAACTTAAGTATTCCCACTTCTTAAGAGGAACTAGGCTTAGGGTTATCTATCTAGGTTAATAATAAGACCTGACTTGGTGAGGAAGACTCTTGCAATATAGAGTTTGGCCTGTTTTTCTGCAGAATATTTGATGGTTGGTTTTGAACTAGTCAAACAAGAAGAGTAGTTCAAAGGGTAAAATCTGGAACTGGGGGAAGCTGAATTCACATTTTCCCTCTGTCAAACATTCTTTGTAATTCTAGATAGTAATTCACTAAAGAGGCCACCTACATTTCGAGAGCCTTCACTACTAAAAGCCATGCATACATAATAAGAAGAGTAGTGCTTATTTTGGCATACAAGCACAAGTTAATCTGACAAAAAGCACTCTTCTGTCTGCATAGTCAAATCTGTAACTGAGGTTTTGCCAACGTAGGCAATTTATAGTGCCGTATTTTCATGTCCCCAGCCAACACAGGCACCATTAACAACAAGCCTTAAATAACCAAAATCATCAGCGAAGACTTTCTTATTAAAATACTTCACACCAACATCAAAGGTCTCTGTACTACTTGTATAGATCACCTCAGGTTTGGTACAATAGATGCTGGCCTATAAGATATTTCAAGCATAGTGTTGCCTTTAATTTCCATTCACTACAACAAATTACCTCATTGAGCACTTCCATGATTTCTTTGTCATAGCATTCTAAAAGCACCTCGTAAGATTCCAAGTGTCTTGCATGCATCATAGCAGGTACACAGTCCCTCAGTGCACTGAACATATACTGAAAAAAGAAACGGCTCTGCTTAACCAACATATTGACAGACACATCAGCAGCACCTCAAATGATGTTCAAAGCTAACAAAAAATTCAAAACTGCTAGCCATCCTGCTTTTATTAAAAATAGACTTCAGACACTCTACTGAAGTTTTTTGTCCTTAATGTGTTCACCTGAAGTATTTTGTTGCTATTGATTCGTTTACTGGAACATCACAATTATTAGCTATTTCATCTGAAATAATTTGCACTTTATTCTGTTTAGTACTGCAATTGACCATGGCATGTGCAATACTGGAACAGATGACTGACTTTTATCAGGATTAGCCTGCCAAAACCTGATTCAATTCTGTAGAAAATACTTGGATACTTTGAAGAAGGGAGGCAGAAAAAGCTACAGAACTGTCCCACACAGCACCACTGAACACAGTGACATGTGCTTTAGAAATATGTAACCACAATGTGGAACAAACGCTTTTAACATTCAAGTGTAGTAGTTGTCCATTTCAGATTAGAACAAATGGAGAGGAACAGAGAGATAAACAGAGATCCAGAGTTAACAACGGCAACCTGAGACTTTTAGAGTAATCTAACAGATATACTTTAATTAGATTTAGAACAAAGATTGCTTTTATATCCTCCAGAATCCAAAGAAATTTCTGCCTCAGCAGCAACTCTTCCCACGATTTCACTTTTTTTTTTTTAAGGAAAGTTTTTTTCCTTACAAGATTCAGTCTGAGCTCTACCCTCTCCTCCTCTGAATCCCTCCCACTACAGCAGCCTGTTAAGTTGCTAACATTATTACTTACATGCAGTCTAGCAGAATCAACTGCGTTTTCATACACATCATCCAAATAGATTGGAAAGATTGCTCGATGCCAGTATAAGAAACAACAGTCACATTGTGCTCTAATTCTAGAATACAAGATTACTTATTAGGCAAATAATTGGAAGAAGCCATTCTTCTAGTACAGCGATATTTACTGCAGTGTGTTTAAAGTAAAGGCAACTGCTCTTCAAGCTGAAGCTTTACATGGTTACTTTAATATTCCAGATGAATAATCCTTCAGAAGAAAGTCCTTCAGTGAAAAAAACTTTTTATTTCTTGTTTTCCACTACATTATTTACACATAGAAGACACTTGCTTTAGGAAAAAATTTACTCAGTCTTCAAAAAAAGTAACCCTTGCATTATAGCTAAAATCCTAAATAGCTATTTCCTTACCACATACAATTAGTAGCCTAGAGGTCAAACACAGTCCAAGTTTCTCCTATTAAGTCAAAAAAGAGAAACAGGCCTCTCCTGTCACAACCTGTGTACCACACTCATCCCAAGAATTTATCCCATAAGTCACCCACTGAAGGTATTTGTCTTTTTTTATAAACTATGCATAGAACCTAGATATTCCCCTGGCGTCACGTGCGAGCTGCCAAACAGGCTGGTACTAACTCGTAACTTTGGGGTTTTCTTGAAGAGGAAGGCTTTAGCTCAACATAAAGCCGAGTCACCCAAGAAAGTGACAGAATTTCTAAACAATCAGAGAAGTGGATTGCCTAATTGGGAACAGTTAAGTAAAACACGACTTCCTTAAAGACCAGTGAGCTTCAGGCTTAGCTCTGGAATTGTTTGTGTCCATCTGTGGTCTACGATACCCGTAAAAATCCAGACCAGCACACAGCTACTAGATTTTGCAACTCACACAGTGACACTGCACCACCTTCCACGTGTCATGTGCTGCTGCTTACCTCTCTGTAAGTTCACTGATCAAGTCTAGCTTTTTCAGAACTAACTGAAGGGGAATGAGTTCTTCATCTTTGAAAGTTTTCTGTGCAAATGAAGAAAAAGGAAGAAAAAAAAATGAAGAAAAAGGTATTTTTTAATAAGCTACTACACCAAACAAATAAAGGTCTGGAATAACTATAGCACTTACCATCTGTGTTCCCACACTTAGTGCAAGGGAAACAATTAGTCGCCTCTGTTTTGTACTTGGCCCATTGAGGGTGTTCTCAGCCAACACCAAAGCAGAGAGGACGTCCAGGCGTTGCTCGCTGTACTTTTTATCAGAAATGACTCGTTTCTTCATGACAGAAAGACACAGAAATTCAAAGACAGGTTACCTAAGCCCAAAAGCAATAGCTTACCTCTTCTTTCCAAATCTTATGGACTTGTCATAAATTGAGTCATTCTGCAAATTATGTTTTGTGAACAGAGTTAGCCAAATCCAGGTTCACCTTTTCTGTCAAGTCAGTGGTATGACCTGTCTATACATCTAGAATATGTGCAGTTCAGCATGAACATGGGTCAGGTCATGCATGCAGCATACAAACACTGCACAAGCTGCATGTGACTTTATGCCAATTTTAGTTTTGAGGTACATGTAATTTAAAGGTTTTTTATTATTTTTTTCATCGGCGACTCCCTGTTGTTGGTAACAAAATCCAATTTACAGCCGAACACTCAGAAGACAGATAAATATGGTAATAACAGTAACTTGCAGTTTTCTACAAATGCTAATTTATCAGAAAGATTAAGCACAAACACATTTGCACAAAAAAATGAAGGGAATCAAGTCTTCTAGCTAAGGAGTCAAAGTCACAGACATATTTGTGAGCAGTAGCATAACTCTGACGAGGTGCAGTTTCATGAAAGAGTTGAAGAAAACCTCTTTCAATTCTAAAGAAGTATGTTCGTCATGAAGCTCCAAACCTTACATGCTAAAGCTATGTTAGGTACATGCCTTAGACCTTATCACCACTTTGAAATGGAGCAGATAAAAAAATTAGTACTAATGAACCCTTCTATTTACCAGCATTTGCCTTTTACATCTTTTCTGAGTTGTCAAAACTGTTCACAGATCTCTTTGATATCCTTCAATACATGAATGCTTATTTACATATATTTAGAAATAACTTGCAATGCAATTACATATGTTGTTTGAAAATGTATGAGAGTTATCTAAATACATGTGAACTGTTCATTTGAAGATAGTTTTTCTTGATAGTTTTGAAGCCTGGAATTTCTTCAGTTCATACAACTCCTGATATATCTATATCTATATCTATACCTATATCTATATATGCATTTTTTTCCTACACTAGAAGATAGGGAGATGCCAGATAGAGAAATTAAGATAATAGCCAAACAAATCAAAAATTTAATAGCTGCACTGATATCAATATCAAATGCCATTTGTAATTCTGCTAGATTGTGATGAAACATTAAAACAATCAGTAATACATCAGAATAGTTATACTAAAACCTCATTTTCTCACTGCTATTTTGCCAAGCAAAGATTTAAATAAATAACAGCCTGTTTGCTTAGACCTGTAACAGATTGCTTTATGAATGTGCATCAGAAAAGAGGTAAGAAAAGGTCAGTTCGTGAAAATCATGTGAAGTAAAAACTACAAAGAACACAAGAGGAACATTATAAGACATGCAGCAATCTAGAGGAAGAGAAGAACCATTCCTTTTCAAAACTAGATAACCATCTATGCTGTACAGTTTCTAGGGCAAAGCTCTGACCCACTGGGAAGCTAACATCTGTTGATTATGAGAGAGCACTACACTGCACATTTTGCAAAAGTAAATACAAATTCTTTCATTTGTTTTTAAACGCTTAGATAGGAAGATTAGGTATTAGCACGTGGACTACATACCTTGGCTACAGAAATAGAGTGAAGCGCCTGATACTGCAGATGCTGCGAGATGTGCGTAACAGAATCTGCCACAACCATACTTCTTCGGTAAAACATGTGTTGTATTGCCTAAAGTAAATCCCAAAATACAACAGTTCATTAGTTACTGAAATTGTTGCCTTTGCAATGTGGCTTTATGCTGGCTGACTCATCTGCACTACAAATGCTGACTCTTTCAACATACTGTCGCAGTAGTGGTTGGAGTTAACCCTTAGAAACTGAGAAAATCAAACCATTCAGGAGCATAAAAAAGTTTCAGGATTGATGTAAGTTCTGTTGGGGTTTTTTGTTTTGTTTAGTTTTGTGGTGGGTTGTGTTGGTTTCTTTTTTTTCAAATAATTCAGTTCCGTTCACTATTGCTTTCTGAAGTTTTTCTTTTCGGATAAACTACCAGGAGAAGTGCTAAGTCCTGCACCTGGGAAGGAACAATCTCACACACCAGTACATACTAGGAGTTGGAAAGCAGCTTGGCAGAAAAAGACCTAGGAGCCCTGGTGGACACCAAGCTGCATGTGAGCCAGCAACATGCCCCTGCCCCAGAGAAGACTAATGCTGTCTTCGTTTGCGTTGGCCAAAATGTTGCCAGCAGGCCAAGAGGCGATCCTTCCCCTCTACTCCGCACTGGCAAGGCCACACTGGTAATAATACTGTGTCCAGTTCTGGGCTCCAGAGTATGAGAGACATGAACATTCTGGAGCTGTGAAGATAATTAAGGGACTGGAGCATCTCACACATGAGGTAAGGCTGAGAGAGCTGGGACTGTTCAGCCTGGAGAAGAGAAGGCTTGGTGGGGGGACCTTACCCATGTACATAAATACTTGATGGGCGAGTGCAAAGGAGATGGAGTCAGGCTCTTTTCAGGGGTGCCCAGTGACAGGCCAAGAGGCAACGGGCACAGACTGCAACACAGGAGGTTCCCTTTGAACATAAGGAAGCACGTCCTTACTGTGAGGGGAACCGACTCTTGGCACAGGTTGGCTGCCTGTGGAAGTTGTGGAGTCTCCATCTTTGGAGATACTCAGAAGTCATCTGGACATGGTCCTGGGCAACTGGCTTTAGGGGGCCCTGCCTGAGCAAGGGGAGGTCAGACCAGACTACCTCAGGAGTTCCCTTGCAACCTCAATTGTTCTGCAAAACCAATTATGGAAGACTGTAAAAAATGATGCAAAATTTGCTTCTAATCTCCCAAACTGCCTCTTCTCCAATCAAATCCAGTCTTGAGCAAGAAGTCATCCACGCAACAATTTTTCCCATCTCAGGGTTCTTTTCATGTGTTAGTTTTCGTGCTAGTTTTTGTGTGTTTGCTTTTAATATGTGATGTTTGATCAGTGTTCTCTGTAAAGGCATACATTCAATAAATTTTCATCCAGAGACCTACCTTCAGAAGTTCAACAAGTCTGCACAGAGCTTTCACTGAGGTTTTGGTCATGGGTTTTTGCATTGACATGTAGAGATTCATTGTAGTTTTAATGATGGTGCTAAGACTGTATGCATAAAGAAAACCCTAAAAATAACATGAGTAGAGGGGCGAAAAGAGAAGGAAAAAAAAAAAAAAGAATATTTTCACAACATATTAATCAAATAAGTCCTTTCTATTTTCTTTCATACAAGATAGACTTTTGCCTCTTCACACTACTATTCCACTTAAGAAGCAAGGCTGGGATCCTAAAGCTGAATAACACACTTTTATTAGGCACACATTATAAACTCCCTACAAGTCATTAGATTGCCTGATTATTAACCTCTTCAGAGCCATTCAAATTAAACACAGGTCAATGAATTAATCACAACAACCCACCAAACAACTCTCACCCACCCCAAAAAACAGCCTATCACAAAAACAATCTATAACTTCCAGACTGCATTGAATGAATAAACTGACAGTATTTACACTATTATATGCTTTCTAAATAGAACTGTCCATCCCACAACAACAAAAAAATTTTCTAAATCAATACACACTAAGATTTTAAATACAATGTTGATTACATACAGCCTAACAAAAATGTTATTCAACCTATTTCAAATGCCAAGTAATAACAAAAAAAAAATAGGAAAAGTCAGCAACTGTATAGGAAATTCAGTTCCCTACAGAGCAAAATATTAAGTCCATTGCAAATAATTCAAATATAAACCCCACAAATCCTAGTACATGTGTATCTTTAGATATGGAAGAGTCAAGATCATGCTTCTCTCACACACCTGTTCTGATCAGACTTCTGTCAGGCAGACATATATATATAAGAACTATTAAAAAATAAATTCAGAAATATGATCCATCTTACATTAAGACTACATGCTGTTAGTAGGCCTCAGAACATAGTAATATTCTTGCAAAGTACCCTCACTAGGGAAAGCACAATGAAATCACAAAAAATCTTTACTGGAAATACATACTTTGCTAAATGAAACTAAATCAGACACTGGTTTGGTTCAACTTATGAACCTTACGACTGACTCAAAAGGAAAAAAAAAAACCCAAAACATTTACAGAGAAAATGAAGCTTTCTTGATTTCCTAAGTTAAAGAGAAAAATATGAAATTCAGTCACTTAATATTTAGGCAGATTCAATTTCCCCACATGCCTTACAGAAAGGCGTTTTGAAGATTTGCTCAAGAGAAAAATCTACTGGGCATTTAAAGCTTTAAAGGAATCCCCGCATTGTAAAATAACATACTGATGATCACAGAAATTTTGTGATTTCTTTTTACGTTCGACAACGTGCACCAAAACATCAGTTTGCTGCATCATTTTCCTCATCACCTCAATAGAAGACTGCACACCTGGATGAAGACGTTGCAGCGGTTTGAAAGGTCTTCAGCAAACTTATCTGTGCGTTGCTCCTTTGACAAGATAGACTCCATTTTTGTCATCCATGAGCTCACAAAAACATAATATGACTGCATATCTCTGAAGAAGGAAACAAAGAATGCTGCTCACTTCAGACAAGAAGAGTTTGAGGATTTTCTTTTCTCTTTGCAAAGTTTATATTCTTGCAAGGGAAATACATTAAATCTTTAGTCTCCAAAACACTCCACTACCAAAAGTAGCAGAACCTCATACTCATTTAATGTTTTAATTCTCTACAGGTTGGGATTACTTAGCATTCCAATTCTATCTGTACGAACATAGCCTAAAAAGAGCCAAAATTATCTATCTTTACAGAGAACAAATGGCCATCTTAGCAGTAAATATACTACACTTGATATTAAAACAATATAACTGCTAGAAAATGCTTTTAAAGACTAGACAAAAAAGTCCTAAGCTGATGTTAATTTTTCTTCCTCCAAGTCTGAATTTTTGTTTACATATATATACAGACACACATATATCTAATATATATATATCTATATATATATCTATCTAATTATAGATCGATCTATCTATCCATATATCTAATATATATATGTGTGTGTGTATATATATATATACATACACACACACACATAAATATAACTTGTCATTACATCAGTGTCAGAGTGGACTGCTCTTAAATAACACAATCTGCTTGGATTACACTAGTTGTAATTAAATGTTCATATAGAGCTGACTTCTAAAACAGCTGTTTATTCCATGATACAGAATTGTGACAACTGCAATACTACTTATTGTATCAGTTATAGCAAGAATGTACTCAGGTCACTGATGAGATCAAAAATTACACTCTAAAGGGTATCATATTTGAGAAAACAGTCCAATTATCAAAGGCAGTGCAAGAACTTGTGAAAAAAAGCAAGAAAAAGTTATTGGCAAAAACCAAATCAGTAGATGCAAAATGTTGATCTCCTGCCCCTCTACTCTGCCCTGCTGAGGCCACATCTGGAATCCTGCATCCAGTTCTGGGCCCCTCAGCTCAAGGACAGGGAACTACTGGAAAGAGTCCAGTGCAGCCACAGAGATGATGGAGGGAGTGGAACATCTCCCGTATGAGGAAAGGCTGAGGGAGCTGGGTCTCTTTAGCTTGGAGAAGAGGAGGCTGAGGGGTGACCTCATTTATGATTTTATAAATATCTAAAGGGTGAGTGTCAGGAGGACAGAGCCGGGCTCTTCTCAGTGATGTCCAGTGACAGGACAAGGGGCAGTGGGTACAAGCTGGAACATAGGAGGTTCCATAAAAATATGAGGAAAAACTTTTTCACTGTGAGGGTGCCAGAGCACTGGCACAGGCTGCCCAGGAGGGTTGCGGAGTCTCCTTCTCTGGAGACATTCAAAACTTGTCTGGATGCATTCCTGTGTGACCTACTGTAGGTGATCCTGCTCTGGCAGGGGGGCTGGACTAGATGATCTTTTGAAGTCACTTCCAACCCTGAACATTCCATGATTCCATGATTACAATGTCCTCAAAACTGTGCACCCAAAGATGGGCAACAAAATGAGTGAACGGTGTCAAGAACAAGTCTTATGAGGAGCGGCTGAGGGAACTGGGGTTGTTTACCCTGGAGAAAAGGAGGGCACAAGGAGACCACTCTCTACAGTCACCTGAAAGGAGGTTGTAGCGAGGTGAGTGCCAGACTCTTCATCCATAAAACAAGCGATAGGACAAGAAGAAATGGCCTCAAGTTGCGTCAGGGAAGGCTTAGATTGGATATTAGGAAAAACTTCTTCATGGAAAGGGATGTCAAATATTGGAAAAAGCTGCCCAGGGAAATGGTGGAGTCACTGTCCCTGGAGGTACTAAAAGCTGTGTAGATGTGGTGCTCAGGGACATGGTTTAGTGGTGGACCCAGCATTGCTGGAGTAACAGTTGGACTCAATGACCTTAAAGGATTTTTCCAATGGAAATATTCTATGAAATGTCTGTGAATATACAATTCTTTTTTTTCAACCTTTTCCTTAAGATTAAGAGTTGCAAGACATGACTTGTACCACTGCCCAAGACCAGAAGAAAAGCAGCAGTGAAATTAAGCTCCACGCGGGAATTAAAGCCCAGGAAATAATTCAGTCAGAGTTCTTGAATCTCCCTGGGGATGTAGGTCACACACCAGGAAGAGGTCGAATGAAACAGAAGCAGTGCAAATAAACTGCCAGAGGATCATGTAGGCATGGAGTTGCTTTCACCCCCTTCCTCCTCCGCTCCAACCCAGTTCTGCCAGCTTGCATACAGAGTTGGAAGACAACCTGCACTTTCTACCTTTTTGTTTTGGTCTGCAACATAAACAGAAATCCTAGCCCTCTTATCACCCTATGCAGTTTAGCACACTTGTTCATAAGACTGACAACCAAAAAAATTCCAAATCGTATTTAAACATGTTTTAGAAAGAACTTGGAGAAGGAAGCAACCTTCCAACTACATGCAGACCTGGCACAAAACAAGAGAAGTCTTTTCAAATACAGATAATTTCAAAGACCATTAAACAAGCTATGAAAATAGTCAGGAAGAAAGAAATTCTTGCAAAGAAAGTATCATCCTCAAGCAGAGAAAAACTCCTCTAGAAGCCTAGCAGTGACTTATCTTCCTGAACTCACAGAAAGCAGAGAGTCCTAACAGAAAACAAAGCAGCTCAGGTTACTAGACGCTAGGTTTAAAAACGGAATGTTGAAAGCATGGAAATAGAATCATAGAATCCTAGAATGTCAGGGGTTGGAAGGGACCTCTAGAGATCATCTAGTCTAACCCCCCTGCCAGAGCAGGATCCCCTAGGGCAGCCACACAGGAACGCATCCAGGCACGTTTGGAAAGTCTCCAGAGAAGGAGACTCCACAACCTCTCTGGGCAGCCTGTGCCAGTGCTCCGGCACTCTCAAAGCAAAAAAGTTTCTCCTCACGCTGAGGTGGAATTTCCTATGTTCTAACTTAAACCCATTGTTCCTTGTTGTATAACTGCCACGAACATTGTTATTTTGGTGACATAATGCACATTCTTCTGCAGGCACGACACGAAAAAAAGCATAGTCTTGGCCCACACTTTTTCAGCGACACGAACACACACATAGTGCTGCAGTGAAGTGGAAAAGTTGATGAACATCACTGAGCAACACTACATGACATGCTAATATGCTGAATGGAGAAACCCATGTATTTATAAACTATTTGCCAAATAGCATCATGAAGCGCTATTTAGGAAGCATACTTGGTAAGTGACTGTGCCTTCTGCTGTAGAAAGTTCTCCCTTTGCATTTTAACTGCATGAATACTCTTCTTGTCTAAAAGTTTGGCAGCAGCTGGTATCTTCTGAATCAGGAAGCTGTCAGCAAACCAGACAATGTTAGCAGTTAATGCGATGGCTGGTACCTGTGGGGGAGAATTAAAAAAAAAAAAAAAAAAAAGGGAGTGAAAATACTGTAAAAGAGCAATAAACATAAGTAACTAATTACAACAAATACTACACCACCACACATATTTTTTTAGCCTCTTTTGAAGCATAACACACAATTCAGTCTATTTCTCCATAACTAATTTCTACAAAATGTTACGTTCAGGTTAAAAAAGGTTTCTCCCCTAGAAGTCCACTAAAGACACCACATGGAAAGTTACTATTGTCTATGATCCTACATTGTGTTAAAGAATTTACTAATTTTATGACACCATCTGCTACGAAATAGTCGCACTTTGAACTCAGAGGTCTTTCAGAATACATGTTTATAGCCAAGGTAAAAACTTACAGTGTTTATTCAGTCCCACAACACTCGTAACTCAAGGGGTTTTTTTGTCCTCAGTGCCACATTAATCTTGAGAACAAACATTTTAATGGTAAAAAGTTATTTTACCTTGCTGCTAAGTGAGTGCACAGGTTTAAAATCATCTTTAAAAGAAAATGGGAGGGTGGGAAACAATAATAATTCTGCTTTCCAACTTGTTTTGGTAAATCGTGTGTTCTTTCTTTTCTCACATCCATGCTATACAACTAAGAAAATTATCTACCTCATTACTGAACATTTCCCCCCTCCTTAATTACTGACAAAGGAATATAGCATTCACCTTTTTACAGACATCCAACAATGTCTTGTAAAATTTCTTGTCTATGGTCCGAAAAATCTGAAAATGCAGTACAAAGAGGCCGCAGATGCCCACGTATTTATCTCGCTGATCAATTTCTGAAGGTTCACCTGCAGAAATACACCTTTTTTGAATTGTACTCCCAGAAAAAACCAGTTCAAACTTCTAAAAACAGCAAAGCTGTCAGGAGAAGGATGACTTGCATTACCAAGTTTGGCTTCAACATTTGTGAAAGCTGTACGAAGAGTATGAGCAAATTCTTCAGCAAATGTGCTGTTCTTGGACACTGACACTCCACCATTTACAGAATCAAATTGTTGCTCTATACAGGCCTGCGCAAAAAAACAATAAATAAAAAAACCCCAATGATAATGCCATGAATTGTGGACCTCAGAAGACTGCTGATTTTGCAAGAGAAGAACACTGCAAGAGCATTTTGACCTGAAGTAAGTCTTAAACTTTACAACATGCGGTTTTGTAACTACAATGAAATTACTTAGTACAATAACAGAAAATGTTAAAAATCGCTCTCATACCTTGCATTTAAAAAAACCATTTTATTTACTTCACATTTCTATTAAAAAGTCATTTTTAAAGAAACCACTTGGTGTGCTAGTGATAAGAAACTAGATGAGTATTTACATTATTCAATTACAATACATTACTAACTATCCATTAACTGAAGAAGATTATCCTGCAAGTAGCTTGTAGGATGTGGTTCATAAACTTGTAGCATAAAACCCCACACAACTGGTGGCAGTTTAAAAATATTTACCAAAACCCACACAATAACCAAGCAAGAGAAACACTTCATATTTTCTAAAGATACTAGAAAATTCTTTGATGGAATTATATTTAAGAATATTCTTCATATATTTTTGTTAGGAGGAGGCATTTGCAGGGCAGGAAGGGAAACTTCCTGAACGAATCAGACAAACGCTACTGCTATCTCAAACACACAGCAAAGCCTTCGTACTAATGCAACATTAGAGACATGCAAGATGGAAAAATGGATAGCTGGTAGCAACGTTCTTTGAAAGAATAAGCCAAATTATGCTTAATTATTTATTTACAATTTCCCTTTTGGAGGCTTTTGCAGAACAAAACCTTCTGAATGCCATTTAAGATGTAACAGTAAGAACCAAGCAAAAGTTCTGTCCCATTGACTCTGCTGCAACCCCACTCAGCAATGCTTTCCTCCACCCATCTGATTTCAGTGTCTCAGATACACACTTCTCCGACACCAGCTGCCTTCTTGTATGAACGCATTCAAGTTGATTGCATTGAAAAAGTAAAAATCCTTCTCATCCACCCATACACTTGCATGTTTCGGATGTATCCACCACTGAAGTGGTACCTAACCACTGCTGTCTCGTATGCTAGGAATGAGATAAAATATGTAAAAAGAGGTCACGCTTCACATATTTTGAAAAATTATCGAGGAGACTTTAACTTGCAGCTAAAACGAAGTGGACCTATGCTACATAAGACTGTTAAAATTTCTGATGAAGAACAGACTCCCCGATAATACACAGTCCTAATGCCAAGCTGCTTGTGTTTCTTTAATTCTGCAAGACGGCAATCATTAGCCGCTACCACTCAAAGCCTGGCACGGTTCTAGCCCACAAAAAGACCAAGGAAGGATCTTACAATAGACCCTTTTTATCTTTCCCCTCCCCTCCCATGCACATATGCGAGAGCCAAATTCACATATCGCTGTATCCGGAACAAAATAAAAACAAACAAACCATTCTAAAAAGAGTGCTGCTTTAATGTAACCGTTTCTCCTGTCATAGTGGGGAACATTAATTTCATTACCTGAAATATCATCCCATCAAGTAACTGGCATTCCAGTTTTAACAGCAGCTTTTCAAATGGCTTCAGCTTATCTTCTTGAATCCCAAACTTAGAGGGGTTGTGATGGACAGATTTTAGCAGCCTGTAAGAAGCAAGTGTGGAACACACACAACACCGGTAAAACACAATAACAGTTTTATATCCTGTACTATTTTGATAATAGATGTCAATTGCCCACATCTGTGCTCAGCAACAACTCCAAAATTATTTTATTTTTTTTTTAAAAAATAACCAACCACCAACCCATTAGGTCTGTATAAGCCATTTGCACTTGAATAACTCCTGTCTATTCAGGTTTTCAATGAAATAGTTATTATTCCATTAATTTAACTACTTTTATAATTGTTGACTCTTCAGCTTTTACTTAAAGATAGTGTTCCTACTTAAATCTGTATGCTCAACCCCACGATCAAAATGAATACAGAGGCTTAGATCAGATTTCTTCATGAGGATGTTTAAAGCCCAGCCACCACCACTCTGCCAAGATGCTTACCATGTGCTGTACATGCAACAAAAAGCACTTAAAAATAACTTACTGGTGCTGTTATGAGGACACAGTGGGAACTTAGTCCTGCTCTTCACTGATATTTCAGGGAAACTATTAGAGTTACAAAAATCCATGTTCCCACACTGACTTTCTTGGACACATGCTTTTATCTTTTGTGTTGTGGGAGCATTTTTCACACCTTCAGAGACACACCTCTTATACATGGTCCAGTGATCTTTCAGAGTGCCATGATTGTCTATTATTTCATCCAGAGTGATTAAGACTGTGAGCAACTCTCCCAGATGCTCGTACATGGCCTAAAATAAAAGGAAAAAAAAAAAAGGAAAAATAAATAAGGAAAAAAAGAGCTGTAGTTACTGAAAAGTTTACTGCAGTCACACATGGTATATAAAAATTCAGTTCCTTTCAATATATTAACAGCCAACAAGATATCAGCTAGAAAGTGACATCTGAGATTTCTTGGTTTGGTAGCTTATAGATTTAATATTTCTTGTAGTGACACACAGAACATGACTATGTGTACAGGCACTGCTTTAAGTTCAGTAATCTAAGATGACATTGAAGGTAGGATTTTTAAAATTCTCTAAATGCAGAAGCACATATTGCACATATAATGGAGCAGGTAAACACTTTCAGCTAAGAAAGCCAGCCCTTCCCACATGAAGGCACAAAAAGTTGATTAACAAAATTAAAAACTTTAAAAGAGACTCCAGATTGAAAGTTGTACTTGAAACTCACTTTCCTGCTTTTCTCAGAATTAATGATCAAGATATACACATATTATCCTAAGTAAAAGGGTTCCAAATCATACCCACCTGAAAATGAACTCCAGATGTCTCTATAATTTTAG
>NW_009703186.1:0-11031 GCF_000703405.1 Apaloderma vittatum | reverse complement strand
TCCTGCAAATGAAATAAATCTTTTAATGCTTTTAAAAGTCTTAGAGCATACTTACCAATTCTGTATTACGGTGTGTACAGCTAATTTCTTGGGGTACGTTTTTCTTTATTAACATAGTAACTTCGGAGAACAGGAGAACTTCAAAATTTGATTAAAAATGTATGCTATACGAAATCTGGGGGCTACGATCAAATTTGATAATGCATTTTTAAATGTACGGCATGTGACTGGTTCAAACCACTGACTGCATTCAGTGCACATGCGTATTGGCAATTCTCAATTCACTTACGCTAACAGCAAGTAGACTTGACACATGTAGCCTTGTGGTCCAAAAGTACAAAATCACTTCACTTATTTAAGTCCAAGCTACACACTCAGCCTTGCGCACCCAGCACCATACAGAAAAGCTACCTTGTGCTGTAGCACAAGACAAAAGTGAAAAAAAAAACAACTGAGAACGATGCTATCCTGTCTGGAGGGTGGAGGGAGAAGCAATTGAGAGCTCTGCAGTTATACTTGGAGCTAAACCAAACAATTCTATTCAGAGCTAAACTCTTCTCAGAGTTTTCAGAGGTGCTAAGTCCAACAGCCCTTACTAAACTCAACTTCAGGTGTCAAAATCATAGGTGTTCTGTGAAGAATATACACCAAGGTGCACATATTGGAAGTGATCTGACTTTTAAGTGTCTTAAGCTACTGATATCTACTGTATCAGTCAATAAAAGGAATCCCTCTCTTGAACAGAGCAAGGATGGAAGAGTAATTATCTTAATCAAAAAGCATCAATTTTATTAAAAAAAATACAAAAATATTTCTGAAAATAAAACAAATCCACTTCTGTAATGGCTTGTGAAACACAAACTTGCACAGCAAAGCACTCTCCCTATCTCTAGATAACACTATTCCAAAGTGACTATGTCCTAGAACAGTCATATTCTATACAATTATTTAACTACATAAAAACAAAACAGCATTTTAGGGAATAATTACTTGTTGCTGGTGTAGAGAACAGCCAATTGATGCACTACGTTCACCACCACTTCGTAACATCGAGTAACAAAGCAAGACAGCTCCTGAAATACAAGAAAATAAAACGCACATACATGTATCAACCCTCCTCATACACAAGTTGTCATCATCCAAATACATCCCCAATCCAAGTCAGTGGACAGACCTCCAGCAAGACGGAAAACATCTCACTAACAGCTCTGAAAAAGGATCTGGGATCAAGCTAAGAAGGTACTGAAAACAAGGTTCTAGTACCACTTGGACAAGTTATACTGTCGGTTCAATTTATCAAAGACTGTATGAAGTAACGTGACAACAGCACCCCAATGCTCTCAGTGGGAATATCGCTGATAGCAAAGGCTGTGCCTTTTCCATTAGATTCAAGAGTCACACTCTGGTGACAGCAGAAATCAAACTAGAAACTAACACAGAACCCTGCCCCTACTGCAAAAGTGGTAAGTTGCAAAATACTGCTTTAAAAAAAACACAATCAAAAAACAAATGGTTTTGAGCAGTGTGTTTGACTAAAGCAGAACACGAGCTCAGTTACATAGTACAAAACCAGTAAGAACGGGTCAAGTCTGACCGCATAAAGAACTATCTTAATTTCTGTAATGGATTTTAACAAGGCATTCCTAGAACAACAGGAGAAACAAATCTGGGTTTCCCTTAACTGCACTAATATTTGCTCATTAATGCATCCTGAAGTCCCATCAGGGAAAATTCAGCACGTGACGAGTCTAGCCCGTCAGCAGATGGCTTCATAGCAGATCACCCACACTAGCCAACCAGCCAGCCTGCCATTCCGGCCAGGAGACTGGCTAACAGCTGAATTCTGTCTTCCTCTCCATCAAAAATAGATTTTTATTTGGGCTTCTGCCTTTTATTAGTCACCAGTTTTCACTAAACATGAAAGTGTCACTACTTCTTACACTTGTATTGCTCTAACAAACAGAGCTGAAACAAGCCAAGAGATTCCCAAGGAACAGATTAATAAATGGATTAACTGAGATCATGTTTCCTGGGGAAGGTGCACCAGCTGCCATTTAAAAACTTCCAGAAAATAGTCCAATTTAACAGTATATGCATATTAGCAGCCACTTAATGCAGATGAGATTATCATTTTAACACAGTTCTTCAAATACAACATCTCTACAGGATCAAGAGCACCTAGCCTGTGTTTCACAGCATTATTTTGATTTTTTTTTAAAAAAGTGTTTTGACGCAGCAAATCTGAGGCTATTACATCTAGTTACTCAAAAAATCCTGTCTAAAAGCCAAAAAAAACCCAACATGCAGACATTCGCTCTATGAAAGCAACATTTCACCTTTTGCCATCTTCATTTGTATTTTCATACTGCCTTCAGGGATATGTTTATAACATTGACCAGAACAACATTTTCCAGTCTAAGAATATAGATTACTACTGAGCGGGTTTAGGGGAACACAACAGTTTAAAAAGAGCAAACTTGGTAAGGAAAAAGTTTTCCTCACAACTTTACCCAAAGCAGTACACATCTGTTGGCCCAGTAACCTTCCCTTCGGAGCTACATCCTGCATCTCCCTTCTTTCCAAAGTTGTTCACCAAGCAGCAAGCCACTGTAGCATACATACAAAGTAGGCTCATGAGCAACACTACTCTATTTTTCTGTAGTGTTTACTCCATAAATAAACATAAACTTGTTCTACAGAGTGGGTTAGCAACACACAAGAGATATCCAACCAGGCAGTCACCCTGCTCTCAACTTCCAACCGGACAGAGCATCCTGGCATGGACCAAAAAAACAAGGTCTGGAAACACGCAATTGAACAGAGTCCCATTCCAGAACCAAACATCTGCTCAGAAAGAAATAGAGGATGAAGGATGAAACTGACAAAGTTGACAGGACAAAACGCTTGAAAAATGGAGGAGAAAAAAACAGCCTAAGATATCCTATAAACTAACTGCAGTTGGGCATAATATAGAAACTTGTTCCTCAACTTCTTATGGCATTCAACCTGTTATGACTCAGTAAATGAGCGCTACTATACAGCAAGAACAGGAATTATAACCTTTGTTAAACTACGATTTGTTTAAACATTCTGGAAGCTTCCTGTACATTCTCTACTTCAACACAGATATTTCATTACAAGCAACACTGCATAAAAATGGAAACATTCTTTGGGAACAGAACAGTCACTTACACTATAATAAAGACAAAAAAACTCCACAGTAGACTGAAATCCAAGAGGACAGGAAATCCTCAAAAGAAACATAGATCCTGTTTTTATCCAAAGGACCCTGATAACAACCAAACTGTATGAATGCTCTTCCCTGAAATTCCAAGTGAGCAAAAGCAATTTTTTTCCATGTACTTTTTTAAATTTTGCTTTCTTCTATCAGCTAAAAATATTTCTAATGTTCAATAAAAACTAGAGTTTGCTAGTCAAATTCACAAAAATGGGTACATTCAACATTACCAGCAAACAAAACAACCTCAGTGTATCTTCTCTTACTGAAATTTTCTTAACTAAATTCTAATTTCGTTAAGCAATGATTATACAAACCGTATTTTCTTCTCTCATTAGACGAAGAGTTTTAGACAAGTATAAAACACATAATAATGTGCGATACATCAGCTGATTGTGACAGGTCAGCAGGCAAAACATAGTAACATATCAAATTACTACAATGCCTCTCAGCCAGATGCAAGCAGGATACTGCAGACTGTTAAATCTACTTTGCAAGTAAAATTAAGATTATAATTGCTGTCAAAAAGATCAAAACATACTCTACCTGCAAGAAAGAAACAAATCTTCCCATCTGTATTTGGCAATCTCCCTCCACCATGCTGGAATCTGTGGCTTAAAAGACAAACACTTTTTACTGCTTTTGGTAGCCCCTGTTAGACCTGTTAAATGAACATTGAAGTTTGCCCTCCAAGCCATTTGTTTGTCACACAAGTGAATGCACACTATTATAAGCATACTGATAGAGCCTTAAAAACTTTTAATTTTGCTTTCCTAAGCTGGCCTTATTTTTGAAGTTTCTCATTAAAAATTACATAGTTTATAAGTTAAGACAGAAAGCAAGGAAAAAGTCTCCATCACTTGAAAGAAAATTAAGAATACAAAACACAATCCTTTAAAAAGGCATACCTATTACATAATTTCATATGAAAATTTCCTTTTACAAAAGCTCGTATGAAAGCACTAGGTACTTCTATTGCAAGCAACATCCACTGGTAATTATTTACTGAAA
This sequence comes from Apaloderma vittatum, assembly GCF_000703405.1. Classification (NCBI taxonomy): domain Eukaryota; kingdom Metazoa; phylum Chordata; class Aves; order Trogoniformes; family Trogonidae; genus Apaloderma; species Apaloderma vittatum. The sequence continues at coordinate 6,782 of NW_009703186.1, read as the reverse complement.
GAACATACGACATTGTTAACCAGAAGAAAAAGCTGTGGAGCATACAATTGCCTCAGGAAACTACTCTTTTTTCCCCTACATATCATCCTGCACAAAAGAACCAGTTCATCACCATGGCTTCAAAGTATTACCTGTATGACAAAGTACACTAACAGGGTACTGTGAAGTAGGATAACTACATCATCAATGCCAAATTGTTTCAGTCAGCTGGCCCAGTTTTAATACCACCTGACAAAATACAGTCTTTTTAATGTGATGACAGATTAATGCTCTGGGCTTGAGATTTTTCTCTTGGGCCACTCTGAGCAAAAGCGGCTTACAACTGAAGAAGAAATGTTTAGTGTATGTCCCAAAACACCCCTATCCAACTAATGATTTAAAGTTCCTAGACTAGCCCTAGCTGCTCCAAGGACAACATGAAAAAAAAACCCAAAACACAACATTTCTTTATACAGAAGGAAAAGGCCAGCACAGTATTTGTTTAAATTTCAACCATCTTTGAGTCAGTAACTTTATCAGCTGTTCTCAGTAAGCAAGCTTGCTGTTAGCAAAGCAGATGCTACAAGGAGGGATATGGAAGCAGAGAACATAATTTCTGCATCCCCACCTAACCCTAGGGCTGATCTCTCGATTCTTGCCATTCTCAAGCACTCCCTGCAGAACATCCATCAGCAACAAGCTGCTGCTGTAGTAAATTAATTTGCAGCAGTCAGATTTTTTTTAGTACTGGAGACATGGAGAAGTTTTCAGGGATGCTCTAATATAATTTTGGCAACTTATCGCTTTTAAGGTATTTAAAACTATGTCTGACACGAAGTGAGAATCTTCTAAGAAAAAAAACCCACAAACAAAATAAACAACAAAGCTCACACTTTTTCCGGTTCCATAAGTGAACTGCAACATTTAACTTGAGCAGCTTTCACCTAAAGCAGGGCCTCATGATTTGACAACTGAATCAATTTACAACCACTTACGTCCCTGTATTATGTCACTTGAAAGGCAGGGGACATCAACACAGTGAAGCTTCTTTGGGAACAACTATAATTGCATAAGGAAAGTAGAGAGGACTGGGTCCAAGTTAATACTGATGGTTTTGTTGTTTTATTACATTAAATTATAGATTTATTGGTTTACTACAATCAATGTAATATGTAGTCTCAAAAGGAAATAAGTTGGTTTAGGATGTGTTCATATGTGAAAAACAGGTTTTCAATGTCATACTTTGAAAAACAGCTGCTACAATACATAAGCTGTATGTTATACATATAATTCAACGTCAACAGCCCATACTTCCTGCTTCTCAGGTAAAAATAAGACTGCAGCAAAACTTCCTGTTAGTGTAGTAACAGGGCTTCACAGATAAATCCTACTGTTATCTTATGCAAACTCAGTACAGTTACAAGACACTAATACATATCACTATAACCTCAAAGTCCGTTATTTGATGTTCATTAGTCACAGATACAGAGAAAGCATGTTTCTGTATTATCAAATTACATTTACGTAGCATTTAATACCACCTGAGGCAATAATATAAAACCACAAACTTTTACAGTAAAGGGAGCTACTTACCTCCTTCTCCATAAAACAACAGGCCATTATAAAATTTAGTTTCTGCCTAACAACAAAAGCAGAAATTTGTTTTTTAATAAATGGGATATATGTAATCAAGCAACAAAAATCATTTAGACATCATATCTTGTTTCTTTCGTGCTAAAGAATAAATCTATATATCAGCTTGCCAATTCATAAAAATTTTCATACACAGGAATAAAAGGCAACTGAATTTACCTCATATTTTAACTTCTTGATTTCACAGCAAAGAGCAGCATACACAGTTATTACTTTGTTTAGAACCTAGACTCAAATGGGGGAAGAAAACCACACAGATTACAAACAGATTCACATTTAGAGGGCTTGGTTTTACCTAGAATAACTATTTTTTAACATTTTTTTTTAAGCATAAAGCACTTACCTTGTTTTCTGTCTTTATGAGCTCCAGCAGGGAGGACTGTTCATATGGCAAAAGCTAAAATTAAAAACCAAAACAACAAAACAAAAAAGAAACAAAACCAGCAAATAAACAACTTTAGAAAACACTCCAGCCAGGTTAAGTATTTCCCCTCCCTGCCCACACAGTTTATTCTCAAAAAGGGTAAGTAATAAGAGAGCAATAATTGCACATTACTGGCAATCTGCACTGCAGGAAATCTTCGCTCTTCACATTTACATGGAAATACCTTTCCTTTTACTCTAAGCAGAAAGGCAAATAACCATGTATGCTATGTAGCATTTACAACAATTTCCTCACAAAACTTGGAAAGCAAAAGTATGGCCATTATGGAGTACGTGGAAAAAAACCAAACAGCTTGGGAAACCCAAAACACGACTAGAGAATCCCTAACACAAAAACCGGGATGCATAATGCTTATATTTGCATACAGATACATATATTTTGTAGTCAGCCATAATATTGACTAGTTCATATATATCCAGCACTGTGGTGGCCCTGCACATAAATTATTCAAATTATTCAGATGATGGCTTGAGAGTGCATCTTCAGCACAGACAAGTTCCATATGGCAACAAAAGTACTTTTAAAAAATATCTGCAAATTCAGTGAAGAGAAAAAAAAAAAAAGCACTCCAGAGAGGATAGAGAATTTATGACCAAGGAAACAGGCAACCTCTGGCAGCCAGAAACTACTGTACCAAGGCCATTAAGTCAAAACACAATTATAAATACACACACAGTTTGCTCTGCAGTTATATAACTATTAGTGAGCTCCTCTGCAACCCCTATATCGAGACAAAAACACCAGCATCTACAATGTAGAAGCTTGCTGGAGTTAGCCTTCTCATCACGTGAAAAACTGTAAATTCATTTAAATTCCACTAGTATACAAAAGCCTCAAAAAGAACAATACAAAAACATCTCTTATGATACACATCAATTTATTAACTACTTGATAATTAAAATAGCATTGGATAGGTTTCTCGAAAACAAAAGCCAAAATTTTAAGAGCACAAATGCACCAAGCTTTTACTTCTCAGGTTTTGAGGGGAAGGAGGAACTAGGAAGATAACAGTTGCAACGCAGCTTAAAATATATCAAGACCTTTAATGCAATGGGATCAAGGCTGAAGTCCCAAACATCTCCAACAGAGTCATCCAAAGCATCTTCAATTCTCTTCAGCTGAGATGTATATTCCTCAAGAAATTTCCCGTAATTCTTCAGCTGCACTTCAGCATGAATTTCTGAGAATTTATAACATTTGTACAGTTTTATAAATCATTCAGTACACTGCAATATCAAAAATTTTACTGAAAAGTATTTAACCTGGTGCTATTTAGCTCTAGTACTGTATTCCTTATTTTGCTGCAGCATTTTTGCTTTATACATCCGCATCTTTAATACAAAGTACTTATTTGTTTAAAAACACTACAACTTAGCATCAGTTTAAAAGAAATCCAAGTATTACTACTTAATAGTAAACATCACAGCGGTTTGCAGAAAATTATTTTTTTAATTTAGATACATTTTGAAACTAAGACCTTAACCTAATGATCACATCAAGATGCTGAGCAAAGCAATGACTAGAAATTATAACACAGCAGGTGATTCCACCCATCGGCTGAACCCGTATATATGCAATTCTATTAGAACTTTAAAGCAATGGGTCTAATAATTTTGCCTTGAGTAGCAGTTGTATTAGTAGGATTCACAGAATCGTAGAATCATTTAGGCTGGAAAAGACCTTTCAGATGATTGAGTCCAACCGTTAACCTAGCAATGCCAGGTCCATCACTAAACCAGGTCCCTGAGCACCACACCTACATGTCTTTTAAATATCTCCAGGGATTGTGACTCCACCACTTCCCTGGGCAGCCTGTTCCAATTCTTGAAAACCCTCTCCATGAAGAAATTTTTTCTAATGTCCAAGCCAAAACTCCCCTGGGGCAACCTGAGGCCATTTCCTCTTGTCCTGCCACTTGTTACTTGGGAGAAGAGACTGACCCACACCTCAGTGTTATCTCTCAGTAAACTATTTGGGCATTACACAGGAAATTTACGGCTCCTAATCATTCACCCCAGTTGCAAATTCACCATATTCAAGCAGAACTTTTCCTCTGCTTAGCACCTGGACTTTAAAACACAGAGCTGCCTTGTTACTGCTAGGGGCAAGTAGGTTCAAAAGGTAACATTCAGCTGGTCAAATCAAGAATAGTGGTATTAACTAGCAAAACAAGTTTAAAAACAATTGGTTCACAAAAGCTTAATTCACTCTATGATGATCTTTCTTCTTCCCACATTAAAATACTGCACCCTCCTCCCTCCAAATCATATATATAGGCAATTGTTGGCTCAGTTACACAGTGTGAACTACAGAATGAACAATTACAGCTCAGGGCATCTGTGCTCAGTAAGGACAATCCTTTTTCACGTGAAGACTAAAGTGTCTTCCCCATAATTAGGTAACAAACGTAACAGCTTGCGAACTTCTATTACTTGTTGAAACAAAGATTATCTAAAAATGTTAGAAAATATAAATCAGCTGACCTTTTCATAAACAATAATCCAACTCCCACATAGCTTTATACATGCCCTTTTCATATTTCAGCAAGCGGGTTGCTCTACAGACTTAAAAAACCTTATATTCTTCTATTTTGCATGTTTATCACCTAACATCAACACTGCCAAAAACTGTGCCAAATGGTTGTTGATGGCTACTTCAGTGGGAGAGAACTGCTGAATCAATTATTGCTTAGATGTTTTTTGGAGAAGGAAAATACTTGATTGAGATACTGCAGCAGGCATGAGGGGAGGAATGCATAAGGACAAATTAATAAGGAAAACATGAGAAGGACTGTATATAGGAAGGACGAGACTGAGAAGGAGAAATGAGTACAGTGAAACCCTAAACTAATTCTAAGCTACTATTTTGAAGCCAGCAGCAATGCAAACCATAAGGGCACGTGGAGTGGGAAGACTATCTGAGTAGCACGGTAAACTCTCACAAACTAAGTTCTGCAATAGTGCCAACAGGTTCTCCCTGTACCTGCAGCCCAGACAGTGCACAGGCACTGTCAAAATAAGGAGACTGAAATTCATGTAAAGGGATAAGAAGCAAGTGAATGAAAAGCTCTCCATCAGCAGTATGCACTCCAGACGCTGATGCGCAGCTCTGGAGCTGTATCATCATATTATTCTCTTCGATCAAATTAATCCCATCTTTAAAGTTTCTTCCAGTGCAACTTCTGGAACCTCTGTTGATGAAAAACAGTAAAGCGCTGAAAGATACTGAGCCCTGCAGAACAGAGTTTAATTAGCCACCATGTCAGCTTCGATGCCTTACCGCTAGAAAACTTTTGAGTACAAAGACTTATTATCACTGAGGTATGCCGTGGTATTCCCTCAATCCCTCAGATGTGAGCTGTCCGGTTTTCTTTTCCAATCCTTTGTAACTCTCAAAGAAAAGATCTGAATCATGCCCACTGGAATTTAAACTATTCAGCAATATATCAAAGCCCAGTCACATCTGGATAACTGGCAAAATATCTGAAGCCTGATCGGTTTTCCCTCTTTGCCCCACATTGGGTGCCACTAAATCTGTCAAAGGCTAGGACTGGGTCAGCCACTGAACACTGAGAGACGCTCTCTCCATCTCAAATGGGACGGAAAAGGAAACGAATCAGAGAGACTTGCAGATTAGGAAAGAAAACTAAAAGAGCTTTAACAAAACAATAATAAAAGAACTAATAAGGAAATAATAAAAAATAAAGAACTATATACAAATATATATAGATCTGATATCAAAACCAACTCCCCCCCCAGAGCAATCCCCACTGATGCTGCAGAGCAAGCAGGCACAAGGGAAGTCCCAGGCTCAGTGGCACACGGGAGCTGGATACAGGTGAACTCTGGATTAAAGGCAGAAGATTGGACGGAGTTCTCCCTGGATGCCGGCCATTGAAGAAAAGAGGCAAAAGAGAACTAAACTCTCATGATCCCTCAGTATATGGAATGGAATAATCTTGTTGGTCACCTGCCCTGTCTATTACTCCCCAGAGGGGCAACCTTTTACTCCTTGTGACCCCTCTTACTACCCTGCACACCCAGCTGACACACAAGAGCCAGCAGTGGCCTTGGTCACTATGGGAATAAGTATAAGCAAGAGCCTTTCTGCATACCGATCCCTGGCAGTAACTGTAAACATCAGGTGTTATCACTGCCAGTAGCACACACTGTCTGCAAAAATGTGCTGTTAACTTCAGAAAGTGCAGCCTTTTAGAAGAGATTGAACTGAGAAGCAAAAATCACTGAACAGAATTGGTTCTGCTTAGCTCAAACCAGGGCACTACCCTAGCACAAAAGACAAACTAACAGCAGAGAAACTGACAGAGATGTTGGGGCTTTATCAGAAGAACAGAAAAAAAGCTTCCAAGTCATACAAGAAAAGGAAATCGGCACTGCTGTTTAAATCAACTCCCTACAAAACAGGAAATTTCTCAAACAAAATCTTGCACCAGCACTGCACTAGAGATCCACCTTTCCAGCAGCCAAATGATGGATTTGAACAATGCTACAGCTCAACATAACTGATATTTAATATTTCCAAACACTTAACTACCACTAGCCATCCATCTGCCACCTTGTACTGATCTTCTATAAAATAAAAGTGTGAAAAAATTCTCACTATTTTAGACATAAGTGAGTAAAAGTTATTAGCTAGACAGAAATAGGCAGGGTTGAACTGATTTCAAAAAAAAGAAAAAAGAAGA
>NW_009703185.1:655-50037 GCF_000703405.1 Apaloderma vittatum | reverse complement strand
AATCTCACACTGTGGCCCCCAGTGCCAGCACACATCTCGCCCAGATTTCAGCTGCGACTAAGGAACAACAATAGCTCCTTTGTAATCTTATCTAGAGATGCTCTAGTGGAACCACGTTCAGCATCTCTTCAAAGGCTGCCCTGTCGCTATCAGGACAACCAGAACTGATGTTTGAAGGGCTCTAACAGCAAACAGTGGTGGTTTTAATCTCCCTCTCCATTCTATTTCTGCAGTGTTACTCTTAGCCTAGATGTGTGCTTCTGCATTTCAGAACGCAGCCACAGTTGAATAATTGAGAGATGAAAGCTACGTTGCTCATTAGTCTTTATCACCCCTGTGAAATGATGTGGGAACCACCAAGCACCAGGGTTCAGTGGGAGCAGACTCCAGACCATCCCTCCTCCCGTGAGGGGATGGAGGCTGGGAGCTGGGCATGGCGAGAAGGGGTCAGCATTGCCTGGGTACATGGCCAAGCTGGGGAAGGACAGAGAGACCCGAGCATTTAGCAATGTCACTTGTCCCCTCAGGGATGGCAGGTTGGGCTGACAGAGTCATTAGGATGGATCTAGGCCACAGTTTTGTGGCTGCCTGTGACAAACACTGTAGCTTAAGTCACTGCCTGTACCGGAGAGCGACCACCCAGTGGCATTTTGCATTTGTAATGAAATAAGTACAAGTCCCATCTCTGCCCACGATACAAGGAACAGTGAAGTATGATCCAGGCTAATGAGGCTGGGATTAACTGCATTTTAATTAAAAACTTGTCTCTTTCCTAATAAACTCAGAAACAGGGAGTAAAGCAACAAGCCCAGGTAGGCAGCCGGCTAGACTGGTACACCTAAGTCCTACTTACCACAGTCTGGTAAATGCTTTCCTAGACTGGAGCACTTCCATATTATTCCTCACATGGCAGAGGCCATAAAACGATGAGAAAAATCAGAGATTAAATGCCCAAGGCACAATTTTGCAGAGTTGCAGACGTTATGTGTGCTCCCACAGCGAGGCCACAGACCCACAGGGCTTCACATTTACCAAAATTCAAGTTACTATTCCTTCTGCTTTATTACCCTGAATTCACCAAGGTATTTTTTGGAGGCCAAGGTGGATTTTTTTCCTCTGGAGAAAAGGGTTTCCTTTTTGCAATCCCATTCCAAAAACCCTTTTTCACATATTCAGGTTCCCACTGTTTTGCAAAGCCTTTTGCCTGGGCTGTCGGTATTTATTTGACCTTTGTGCTTTGGCTGGCTGGTTTCTCGGGTTTCTTTTGTGAGCTTATCAGGGCCCTTAGCAAGGGATGTGTGCAAAAAAAAAAAAAAAAAGAGAGAAAAAAAATCACACCAAGTCACGAAACCAGGGCCAAAAAATTAGAAAAGGCCTTAAAGTTTCACATAGTAACAAACCCCACTGGAAACTACAGAGATGCTCCTGATGTACAGGTCTGTGTAATTAAACTGAATAAAACCCCAAGAATGTGGGGTTTTTAGGTTCAGCTTTCCAGAGTGCAATTGCAGAAAAGAGAAACCATCCCAGCGCATCGTCTCACGACTCAGCGAGAAAGAATCGATGTGGAAAATTCATCTCCTTCCACTACCACATCCCCGGGGACTTGCCACCCTTTTCCCCACCGTTCCCAGATGGAAAGACGCTGGGGGGACACGAGGTCTGTGCTTGGGAGACCCAAACTGGGAGCTCGGCCTCCGTGGAGCCGGTGCCTTGCCGCCAGCTGCTGCCTGCGCATCTTCTGAGTCATCGCTCCCCCGTTACCTTGGCGAGTGGAGTCGCGGGGACCGTGAGAGGAGCTCCAACGCCAAGAGAACATGTTGTTTCATGTTCCTCCACCGGTACAGCTCTGATTCCAGAATCTCAGCCTGCCGCTAATTAATTAAATGCAATCAGGAGCACGTTAGCGGTTGCGGAAAGGACTCTCCGGGCGGCATGGGGGCAGGGTGATGCCTCCAGATCCTTCCACAGTGTCCCTGCTAAATGGAGCTCCTGCCCTTAGCAATGCTTGGCTGGATTTCCCCCCACACACATCTCCATTTCGTCCTGTTTCTGGCAGAAAGCACTAAGAGCAGTTCTCTGCACTGGGAGGGGATGAGATCTGGGCTGATTTAGGTGCCAGTTAGGTGCCATAGGGGACCTTCTGTCCTTCTGCACCAGCACCTGCTTCTCTGCCAAAACGCATGATGAACTCCTCCACTTTGAACTTACATCACCACAGCCACTAATTATTTCCTCATGAGGTCTTTGGTGCTGATGAATAATTCATCAGATCCCCTCTAACCTTGTCAAGCTTTGAAGGAAAGGGGACCGAGCCCTCGCAGGCACCCGTGCAACCGCACAGACGAGGAAACGTGCGGCAGGAGGGTCTCGTCAAGGACATCATCTGCTGCGATGGAAAGGGAAAACACGATCAAACAGCTTTATAGCAACATGCTGTAAAATCAGGAAGAGAAACTGTCCTTGACCAGCCGTCTATCTGGGCATTGCTTTGTGGAACTCGCAGCGGCAAACGGGCTCCTGTGTGAATAGAGCTGTCAGAATCCACAGCTCTGCTCAGCAGCATGAGCGATTCCCACCCCAGCCCTGCCTACTCAGAGTGACATTATTTTGGTGCTTGACTACTTAAAAGGTGCGAGCACATTCTCTCTAATTCACTAAATTGACAAATTTACTCCTCTCAGGAGACAACCTCATCTCCACCTTCACCCTCTCCAGCCTTGTACACTCAGTTCATAACATGAAAAGGTTTTTCCTTAATTTCTTCTCCAAGAAGGAAGGAATTGATCTTTTATTTGCAGCAGTTTAAATTGACATGTTGGCTACAAAAATCTGCTGCTCATCACATCAAAGGCTGATTAAATAGTGCCTATTACTCCAGTAATGGAGGTCTTCTCTGGGATGAGTGGGTTAGTACAAAGGGGAGCATGGGCAGGAGGGATGAAGTGACAAGACTGAAATGGATGAGAATTCTCACTAGAAGTGTGCATCAGTGCAAGGTGGCAGAGGAAGAAGCAGAAACTGTGACACTTTACATTAGGATGTCTGCTGTACAGGGCAAGACAGAACACAACTCATTGCTCATCTTGTCGATGGATGCAGTGCAATCCCTTCATCTTCAGCTGTGGAAACACGATGCAGAACCTAATCCTCATTCACCTGGTAAATGACACAGCAGCTCCACACTCAGCCTGGAACCTCCTGCCTTGACTACATGGACTCACACAAGATCTGACTCGTGTGTCTGCAATGAGCACAGCGTCAACCGACGGCCAATGGCAGGGAAAGGCTTGTCTCTCCATCCTTCCTGCTCTCCAAGTATTTGTCTAACAAAATGCTCTCTGCTCTGTGGACCAAAGCAGTAGAGATGTGAAGTTTTGGATGTCCCAACAAACCAGCTGCTGATTCATCCCATGGCTCTGCCCCTCACGACCACCAGTTCTGCACAGAGCAGGCAGCAAACCCGTCACTATTTGGAGCAGGACCTGTGGAACACCATCAAGCTTCAAGTATTTCCTAGCTCTATTTCACATGGTCCCATCCAGATTCTGGTTCTGGGGTAGTCCAACACTAGTGTCACCAGGGTCTCCTCATTGTGGAGTGGGAGTTTGTGGCCTCCCTCCAAAAAGCAACACAGGGGAAAAAATCTACTAAGGTCCCAAAGAAAAAAATCCTTTGCTAAGCCTTCTTCTTTAAACTCTCTCAACTTATAATTCTGATTGTGAAATGTTAATTAGGACAATAGATTGATCAAAGGCAGGACATTTTTGTGGATTTTTGTTAAATAGTTTTTCTGAAGGTGTAAGATGGAGATTTTCCACTGAACACTTCGCCTTTCTCTCATTTTTTTCCAGCATCCTATTGTTTCGAAGTTTCCAGTTTGTTCTCCTGCCAACTTTAACCCCTCCAGAGTAACCCATCTTGGGGACAGCTGTCATCTCCAGGTACCATTTGCTGAGCATCAAGCTGCATGAAGACTCAGGTGGTCACTATGGGAAAGCTCACTTGTGGTTTTTCAGGACCGGGGAAGATCCTGCTCGCTCAGTTGGGAAGTGAGATAGTTTGCTTCCCAAATCTACTCTGTATGGCATCGCTGATGTATTTTTGACTCAAATCTACTTATTGCCTGCTCTTAGATAAAGAGTACGGGCTCCTGTGAGAGGCACCATGGCACAGAAAATGCCAATAGGCTGTTACTCAAACTCCATTCCCAAAGAGATGGTGCTCTGCTTTTCAGATAAGATTAAGAGCTCGATTACAGTACAGAAAGGGTCTTTCATTAAAAATTCTTTCATTAAATCACACATAGAACATAATAAGGACAAATTATAAAGCTCTTCAAAAGCACATCTGTGCTAGACTGCCAGGTAGGGAAGCTCGTCATGGGGAGCATCAGCTGTTTTCTTTATCCTTCTAAAGAAATGAGTCCCACATACCTCAATTTAACAACATTTTGGAGGAAAACATATAATCAGATGCTTACAGGGCAGCCAGTTCTTTGAATGCATCTCTTCTAGTGCTGGAGAGCACCTGTATCCACTTCTGTTCATAATGAGTCGGATGAAGCCTCCAGTCAGTATCGATCTGCACAGCTTAGATGTGCAGTAGGGTGTTCAGCTAGTTCAAGAAAAACCCAGAAGCTCAGTGTGTTCTAAGTCCCGGACAGGTAAGAGGATATCAGCTGTAGAGGCTAAAAAGTCTTTAAGCCCAGCAGCTAAAGGATGAATCAACCACCCAAATGCCAAATCACTGCACATCACACCAAAACCTGACTGTTTCATTCCAGCAATCCTGCCATGCCTCCTTGTCCACAAAGGCTTCCACCAAAGAACCTGGTGAAGAAAAAACAGATGCAAGGACCTCTTGCAGCCCAAAGGCTCTCACAGCCACAAAACTCTGTGACCTAGCAACCAGGCTGGCCAAATTTTCAGAAAAAAAAGATCCTGTGGGGAAATCCCAGGCACATGAATCACAGGAAGAAATACTCCCTGGTCTCTTCAGGTTTGCGGGTGATTACACGCGTGTGAACGTGAGGTAGAGTAAGAGGATGCTTTTTTTCACACCAGCAATTCAAGGCAGGGCACATCAGAGCTCAAAGTTGAGGGCAGTGAGTTATGGGGCTGTTCTGAATCCTGCACCTGAGAAAGGGTGGGTCCAAACTCATTCAAGACTCCCGTGGAGTTGTCACTACTTGGTTTTGCTCTGTCATTATCCTGTTCTCCTGAAATATGTGATGGTTAATTACCAGAAGCAGGTGATTGGATTGTGAACAGGTGCTGGTGAAAAAAGCCACAGGATTCCCCTTGGAAACCCAAAGCTGAGATTCCTTGAAATTCCCTTTGAAAAAAAGCCCCCAAAGCTCATAATTTGTTGACAAAAACAGTCACCTGAAAGGAAAGAAACAGTATCTTTCAGCAGGTTTCACAACTCAGGCAACTGCAAATCTCCCTTCAGGCATTAGGATTGTCGTTCTTACACTAGAAAACCTTTCAAAGACTCAAAAACTTTCCCTGGGAAACAGCACCAGCACGAACAAACCTGAAAAACAACCCGCCAAGATCTAATATTTACATCAAGGACAGAACGAGATGAGCAGGAGAGCACGACTGGAGCCCTTCAAAAGCCAAACCTCAGAGTGGATTAAATCCTGACATCACTTTGATTATTCTGGAAAAGGATCAAGGCACAAGAAAGAGCTCAGAAAAATGCTCATAACAAAACATTAGTATGTACACAGATGGAGAAAGAAAATACAGCTGAATGCATCCTACAGCTGTTCTTTAGACTGACCTGGCTCTTAGTATATGGTGCAGAATCACAGGAACTCGCTCAAAATATTGGTGGCATAAAATTCCACCAATAAGCAATAGAAAAAATTAAAAGCATTTAGGAGTGAGCAGAGTCATTAGGACTCTGAAAAAGCCTAAAAAGTCTAGGCATCATGTAATAATGGTTATAATGAGGGTAAAACAGACTCATTACGACAGACTGTTCAAAGAAACTGAAAATACATCAACCCACCGAGGGAAAACTGTTTCAAAAGCAACTGAGAATCAGAATCAAAACAGCAACTTCTTTCTGTGATTTATCGATATAGAGATCAAGGCTTAGCTATTCCTAGAAGTAGCACGAGGTATATCCACGCTGAGCTGGGGCAGAGAAAGATGCAAGCCTACCCTTTTCCAAGCTGTTGCCATCAGCGACGGAGTAAAATAGGTGTTAAAATTACCTGGCGCACATTCTTTAAATGCTTTACCCACAAGTCAGTGAACTGCCCTTATCCAGCACTTTCCTTGCCTGTGCTCATCTCCATCGGCTCAGCTGGGAGCTCCAAAACCCAAAGCAGAGCCCAGAGCGGCTCGGAGGGATGGGACAATACCTGCACTCGAGGGGATAGCTGGCCCTTCCACACCCTGAGCCCTTTTGCCAGCTTTTGCCAGTTGAGCTCCAGACAACAAAATCAGCATCAGTCCCCCCTGCCTAGAGAATCCTGTAGCTCCCCTGGCTGCCTGCCAGGCTGCCCCTGCTTAATTACCCCCGTGCAGATGGCTAATGACTTTGTCCACTTCTGGCTGATGAGCTGGAGAAGGATTTGTACAAGCTCGCTTGTTAGCAGCATGACCCTTCAGGCTGCCTTGTGTAAAAAGCCAGTGAGCCCCAGAAGTGTGGGAAAAGGAGAGGAAAAGAAGAAGGAAGGAGAGGAAAAGAAGAAGGAAGGAGAGGAAAAGAAGAAGGAAGGAGAGGAAAAGAAGAAGGAAGGAGAGGAAAGTGTGAAAAAAGAAGAGAAAAAGAAGAAGGAAGGAGAGGAAAAGAAGAAGGAAGGAGAGGAAAAGAAGAAGGAAGGAGAGGAAAAGAAGAAGGAAGGAGAAAAACAAGAAAAAAAAGAAGAAAAAATAATAAAAAGCAAAAAAGAAAAGCAAAAGAAAAAAGCAGTAGATGCCAACGGAGAAGATATTTCAGTATATACAACACAGCTATTATCTTAGAAAAGCAATCTCACTTAAATTAGAATAAAAGTTCTGCCACAATCAGTATTTCTTTGTTTCACCCAACGCCCTCGCTGAAGAGCTTTTTTTAATCATTTCTAGCATTGACTACACAGCCAATTACTAAAAGAACCATGGAGTTGCCACACGGTTAATGGCAGCCTCTGGGACATTTTTTGCTCCAGATTTTCTTTGGCAAGAGCTAACCAGGTGCCCTCCTCCTTTTATTCCCCTCTTTAATCCATTTATTATCATCCTCCCTGGCCCAGCACTGATGTTCCCACAGCACCTCCAGTGCACGAGCCTGCACCAGCCGCGATTTCATGATTCACCCATAAAAGCCAGCCCCCAGCCTTTACAATCCTCCCACCTCCCCCCCTTCATGTGGAGGAAAGTCAAGGTCAGCCAGATGCAAATGAGGTATTTGAAGCTGAAGCGTGACAGGGCGATGATCGCTTGATGGGTGTAAGAGGAGCAAAAGGTCTTGGCTGTGCCTCATTTATTAAATCGCCCGCGGTTGCTCAAGGAAGATTGAGGACAGAGCCATGACGCTGCTCCAGCCAGCTTCCCCATGTCATTGTTACTGTCATTAAGATAAAGGTGGGCAGATTACACATACCTTCTTACTTCAACTCCTGCTGTGATGAAAACATTGGGAAAAGAAAAAAGAAAAACTAATCACCAGGGGGTTTCATCATGCAAGCTCTGGGTTTCCAGCTTTCTTACAAAGGGAAAAGATTCATTGGGCAAAGAATATGAGGAGGAGCTTCAAATTCTCCAAAACAGCAGTAAAAATATTTTATTTCCTATGTCAGCCTTACTGATCAATCACAAAGTAACTTTTCAGATCCTTTTGCACACCTCGTTTCTTTATGTGCATCTCACAGGGGTGTGTTCCCATGGTCGAGCATCCCAACACAAAACCTTACCGTGCCTCACAGACACAGCCCGGAGGAGCTGCCGCTGCACCTGCAACAGTGCTGACCTAAGCCAAAATTAGGTGGTCAATTTATCCCTGGAAAGCTGGATAATAGCCTTCCTGTCCTCTCAAGAAGTGTCATAGATTCACAACTGCAATCTCTGCACCAAGACTTTATCCCCCTGAAGTGGTCCAAGGCCATATGCAGCATCGAGGTGTTGACAGGGCTAGGAAAAGGTTGGACTCACTGATCTCGATGGTCTCTTCCAGCTGAAACTGTTCTATGATTTTATGATTTAGGTGAGATGAGTTTAAATCCAAGAGAATCCCTCACCTCCTTGTGAAAGCCAAGACAAGCAATAGAGAAAGAATTAATACTCATGCAACTGGCACCTAACAACAAGGCCAGTGAATAGCTGGATTCAGAGAATGAAGGGAAGAGCACTAAGTAATAAACGGTAGGAGAAATCCATCACTCTAACAGGTAAATGAAAGTAAATGATTTAAAGAAACACATAGGTTAAAAAAAAATAAAACTCCAAACCAATTAAAAAACGGTAAACCTGACACCCAGAGCCAAACTAAATTTAAAGAAACACATAGGTTAAAAAAAAATACAACTCCAAACCAGTTAAAAAATGGTAAACCTGACACCCAGAGCCAAACTAAGCTGGAGGAGATCAGGGAAGAGCTAAGAATGTGCTCCAAACAGCAGAAGTGAAGCAAGCTCATGTGAGAGGGCAACAAAAAGAAGAGGCAGCCTGAAGAAAGGGAAAAACACGTCTCTGCGCTCTTACCGAGTATCTAACCCATTGTCTGCCCACTCATGTTTGTTTGATTTTCCTCCTAGTGCAAAGTTTCTTTTACCGCGCAATAGAAACTAGAAGAGGCAGCCTGAAGAAAGGGAAAAACACATCTCCGTGCTCTTACCGAGTATCTGCCCACTCATGTTTGTTTGTTTTTCCTCCTAGTGCAAAGTTTCTTTTACCATGCAATAGAAACCCAGAATCGTGAGAATAAAGGTGAGGAGAAGCACGGCTTATTGAGAATATTCCCACATGGCAGACAAGATACAACCTCATGCAGCAGCAGGTTCCTGTCTGGGCAGTGCAACACCTCACATAGATCAGCAAAGCAGAGGAGGGAAGTAAAAAGAATCTCAGGTCTCCCTTGCTCCTTCATGGACAGTTTTTGACCCAGCTTTCTGCCGGCTCAGCCTGCCACGATCCAGGATGGTGGCTCAGGGACGTGCCATGGAGCTCAAGATCACTGCCTCGTTTGCAAGCGCTGAGGCTAAGGGTGCAAACGATCCCGTGCAGCGCTCGCATCTTTAATTGCTTCTTTTTCTTTTCCCAGGGAAGCCAAGTTGCCCTAGT
This sequence comes from Apaloderma vittatum, assembly GCF_000703405.1. Lineage (NCBI taxonomy): Eukaryota > Metazoa > Chordata > Aves > Trogoniformes > Trogonidae > Apaloderma > Apaloderma vittatum. The sequence continues at coordinate 40,756 of NW_009703185.1, read as the reverse complement.
TACTACAAGCACTACTTTCTTCCTCCTCCCTGCCAAATACCAAGCCCCCCCTTCTTGACAAGTGCTCCCAGGGTTACCTAATGCTCATCGTAGCTGTGCTAAGGGGGAGGGAACAAGTTCATTTATCACTAATTACACTGATTAACTTCCCCAGACGCTGAGTTCAAGAGCCCCAGGAGTGCCTCAGGTTACAAGCCACGGCAGAAGGGAAAAGCTCCGCTGAATTAAGCTACTGACACACTGGTCCTCTTTTCCTGTCAAATACACGTGACTGCTCTTCCCTTGCCTGGTGAAAATCCTCTGGAAAATGCAAATTATGAAATCCCTCAGCACCCTGGGGAGAGCACGGCAGGGCGCCGCTTAGGCCGACATGGCAAAACCACGCAGGATGTTTGTGATCTCCCCGTGCAAAGGCAACGTCTTAGGAAAACAAGATGTTCATCTTGTTCCTCCTAGACCTAAAATTGTACCAAACATACCAACAGAGATGCACTTCTCTGAAATACCTGCATTTTTCAAGGAATGCAAATCCACTTTTAGACGCCTCCAACTCCTCAAAATCAACACGAGCTCTTCAGAAAGGGCTGCCACCCCCTTTTCTTATTTTTCCCCATTTGATGGAATGTTTTCTTTCTGCTGTTATTTGTAGCAGTGTGTTTATCTACCTGCCTGAGACCCCTTAAAATAGTACGACGAGATACGTGGGAGTGAAGAATTGAAAACTGCTCCCGCCCATCCAGCACTTCTGCTGTTGGAAGCCTTAAATCCCACCTCTCTGGTGGGACGAAATAGATGCTACTAATCCCATTCCTAAAATATCAGGCATCAAGCTGACACTATTTTAAGACTGAAAAAAGCCGATTTGATGAAACCTCTGCTATTTTCCCTTTGCTTTGTTCCACAATTTACAACAGAAGACAGGAGAAGGAGTTTGTTTGGGGAACAGTGTTTTCAAAACTCAAAAAAGCAATATAACCCTGCTCTGCCACATTTTGGGCTGTTACAGCCCCAAAATGCACTTTTGAGGCAGCGACTGCATTCCAACCTCCCCTGTGCTACTGGAGGGAGCAGGGGGAAAATCGCCTCGACCTTTCAGGTTTATCCCCCTCAAAAAATCTCTGAGGGACACATGTAGAGCCAAAAAGCAACCTTCAAACCACCGCTGACTCCCACACCATCACCTCCGTGTTCCTGTTTGCACAGAACATTCACCCTGGGTTCAGACAACATTTGCAAAATCAGGTTTTTCCCTTTGTGTTTATCTAGCCACAGCACGCTGCCCGTGTATCTGCAGAGATGGAAGGTAACTGGGAGCTGGATACAGGGAGGGTATAAAGCAGAAAGTAAGTCATGACCAGCAAATAATTATTTAATAGCTGGTTTCACTACTGGGAATGAAAAAACGCAATGGGGCTTCCAGGTCTTTGCCGTATCTCATGCAGATACTGAAGAGGCTAGGGCAGTCACTTACTCTTTTCCCATGAAATAAAGCTCTTCAGTGTGGCAGGGCAAACGCAAACCTATTTTAACAGCCCTTGAAATTGGATGTGTGAAATGAGGCACACAAAAAAAGAGGCCAGCTGAAGCTGGGAAGGAGTCTCCACATTCTTCCCAGGCAGATGAGTTGGAGCCACTGTTTTGCCAGGGAAACCACATCAGCTGGGAACCCGGTTTAGAAAATGTGCTTTCAGCCCCTTGCTGAACCAGAATTCCTACAGCTTTCCTACCTGGTTAGATAAGAATCACGTTTGTCTGAGTGACAGTGAAGTAAAATGAAAACCCAAGAATGCATTTTTCTGTACACACTATCATCCCTCTGAGTGATTGATTACTCACAGGCACACATGAGTAAGGGAAGGAACCCAAATGCATCACTGCACATAAATAAAATCATGTCTGTATAGGGGAGGAAAAAAAAGGCAGAAAATCATACAGACAGACTGGAAACCTCCCATGCAGACCTGGTTCAGGGACACCCCCAGTTATTTGATGGTTCAGCCGGGCAGGGGGAAAGATACTCAGGACCTTCCAGGGATGCTCAGCAGCCAGCAGGATTGTGTCTGAATTCCACTCTGGAAACACTACAGCAGCTAGACTGAGCACTGTGGGAATGATTTATATTGCATTGAGAGGGGCCAAGGTCATGCAAGAGTCTTTCATCAGGAGCAAAGAGCAGTCAGGGTGATGAGGAGTGCTGGATTGAGCCCAGCCTCTGCCCATTCTTCAGCTTAAAGCAGAACAACCAGAGCTGGGGCTGGCTCTCTCATCCCCAAAGTCGCTGTGTATCACACAATATTTCTCCCATCACATATCACAGAATGTTTTATATATATATATATAGGAAAAGCTGGAATATATGGCTTTTCATGATGATCCTGTAGGAAACAGCCATTTGCATTCTGCAATATCCACACCAGATATTTTTTTAATTTTATTTTTTTTAAAGAAATAAGTAGCGCCAAAAGTTTACACCGTCATACTTGAGAAAATGTAAGCCAGACCTAATTTACCAGAAAGGACTTTTGACTGGGTTCAACTGCATCCCCAGATCAGCAATCCATTTACAAGCTTTGCTTCACCTCTGTCAGCCTGCACAGCCTCTGCACAAAGGCACTGCACATTCTTTTCGGATAGAAAAACCCAGGTCAGCACACCAGACAAAAGTGGGAAGAAAAGTAAGATGACACTAATCAGCTCAGAGCAGAGAGATCATCCCACCATCTGCCCTTCAGCTTTTATTAATTTTGGACATTTAGAGACAAGTGCGGGTCTAATGTTACCATTTCAGTTTCTGAGACTATTCGCCACCCTCCAGCTCTGGTTCCCACCGATCACACTGTCCTTGCAGAGTGGAGGAAAAAACACCTCCAGGTCTAACACAGACCAGGTGCCCCTTTACAGACCACCTCCCTTGCAAGCATAACATGGCTTGATCTTCCTCATTAAAGGCGTGAAGTTAATTGCTGTGAATTTGCTCCTTGGTCTCCTTACAAATGTCAGCACTCGAAATCCCTGTTTTGCAGTCCTTGCTCAGGCACAAAACCAGAAGCAGCCTCCCAGCACATCTCTAATTAGTGCCCACCCACAGACAGCTGCAGGGGCAGAAAGTGGCACCAGTGAGGACATGGTGCAAAGTATTTTATTTCTCTAAGGAGAGAGTTTTTTAACATCAAGGAGGGATATTTTTAGTGCTGAATCCATTCTTCAGGAAGAATTAGCCTAATGAAAGCTTTAGGTCTCCCTCATCCACCACAGATGCAAGGGTTTGCTCCTGGATTACAACTGACTTTTGTTTGCAGGTTCAGGACTCTCCTATTATTCCCAGGGAAGATGCAGAGATGGCTGCCCAGGGAGGTGGTTGAGTCACGGTCCCTGGAAGTGTTTAAGAGAACTAGATGTTGCATTGGGGGACACAGTTTAGTAGGTTGATGGGGCTGGGGCAAAGGCTGGACTTGATTTTCAGGGTCTCTTCCAGTTGAAACTACTCTATGATTATGATATTTCAGAGCAAGGTGAGCTCAGCACAGCTTCTGCAACACACAGCATGTACTTTCAGATCTAGACATTTTGGCCATGCAAACTGATACTTTTTCACTCCTGTGTAAAGATAATTATTAGTACGTCACCAACGTGCCACACACTTCTCAGAGCCGTTGCTGCTGCCTGGCCCTCCCAAGTCCCTTTGCAGAGTTTGCTCCTAAGCATTTATCAGCAGCGTTAAGTGGCACGTGGCATTTCATCCTGGATTTCCTTCCCTTTCTCCTCCTGAGCCGTCTTCAGATGCTGTGTGTGGGCACTGCCTTGACAAGCTGACAGCAGTAGCATTAAAGCGTTGCCTCTTCAACTCCGAGGAGCATGTCACAACTTCTCATCACGAGCAGTGATTTGCACCAGGTCCCGCGCAGCCCCACAGGTGAAACCCACCCAAGGGCACCCAAGGGATGAGGTGGGATCTGGCCCGAGCACAATGGGATGAGGCTTCCACAGGGAACATGTCCACCTACTGCTCTTTGTTACTTCTTAGCAAACCATTAAGCTGGCAAACAAAAACCTTATTGGAAAACAAGGGAATAATAATCGGGGTTGGGAGAGATAAAGATGGGTTTAAAATGACCAGCTGACCCAAATATCTCTTCTTGGTTTATGAATCAGAGGACTCTGCCACAACTTTCAGTCTCTTTTCCCAAGTAACAAGCGATGGACAAGAGGAAACAGCCTCAAGTTGCATCAGAGTAGGTTTAGATTGGATGTTAGGAAAAATTTCTTCACTGAAAGGGCTGTCAAGCAGTGGAACAGACTGCCCAGGAAAGTGAGGGAGTCCCCATCCCTGGAGGTATTTAAAAGATGTGCAGATGTGGTGCTCAGGGACATGGTTTAGGGGTAACCCAGCATTGCTAGGTACAACCGTTGGACTCCATGAACTAACATCTGAGCAGAGTTTCTCTGCATGGCACGAGTTAGTTTAAGCAGAGCTAGCTCAGAGCTCCATAACACAGCAACTTACACCCGTACCAGTTTCTGAGGTCTTTGGAATAAATTTTCTCTAACAACCCCTTGCAACTGCCCAGGGTGTCTCAGGGAGCAGAGCTTGGGGACAGGAGCACTGTAGTGAATTGCCCTTGATCACTTGTCCCCAGCCCTTCTGCTGCAGGAGATGGTCTCATTGCCCAGCAAAACCACCTACAGCTTTTAAAAAATCAGGCAGTGAGTGGGTTGCAATGAAGTGCCCTAGTGAGCTCTGGTCACTCTCTAAAAAGGCACATCTCAAGGGATTCACTATTTGATACCAGCAGAATAAAGAGCTGATTGTAAAATGTGGGATTTTTTTTTTTTTTTAAAGCACACAAGACAAAAATCGAACCATCAAGCAGTTGAAAATTGCTTTGCTTTTCCCATGGAGGAGGAGTATGTCTGGCTGCACGAACACAGCTACCTGCCTTGTTTTTTGGCTGCAGCAGCATGGGGCAGTAGCAGGGACCCCCTCTCCTCTCCTTCTAAGGAGGGGGATAACAAGAGTCCAAGACAGGGAATACTTTCACCAAGAAGTTATGCCAAAAATGTCTATTAACTCTTTATCTGCAAAAAAGGAGCCAAACTCTTTCTGAAATAATTCACAGGATGAGCTGAAAGCAGCCTGGATATTTTTACCCATTCAGTGTTTAGACATTTCAGCTACTTTCTGAAAGGAAGGATGGCAAGGACAAGGAGGTGATGAGTCCTTAAACACCCCTGGCTCAGGAGATGCTGCTCCTCTGTGCCAGCGGGGTGGGAACATCTGCTGCCGGTCACCTTCGGACACAGGGCAGGGACAGGATGTTCATCGGGCTCAGTTCATCACCCACGATGACGTGTTCGCAGTCCATTGCCATTGACGTAGGGGTTTCAGGAGGACACATCACTTTTAATATCATCCACGCCAATAGCTCACACCATGGCACAGCCAAGGTGCAGGTGGTCTTCCCACCAATATTCTTCCCACATGCATCTCCCTCTTTAACATGCCTGCTCCTTGCCCTGCCCTCCACCTACCTCTGTTGGGCTAGGAAAGATACTTGGAGAAGGGAAAATATGAGGAAAAAATTGGTTTTTTCCTGCTCCTTCAAAAAGAGAAGCAAACAACCTGGCTGTTAGTCCTATGGTATAAGGAACAGTAAATAAGTTATTCAACATAGTTTTTTTTTTCCACATCATTGCCACAGGGTAACTCCTGAGTGATAAATGCCCACTTGTAAGAGAGAAGTATCCATTCATCGCTGAGCCCTGCAAGTCTCTTATCAGGAACAAATTAGAGGGTAAAGGTTTACCGCCTCAGATGGGCAACAGGCAATGCCTCTTCCTCCATCATTCTGCATCGGGGAGGGATCTGCTGGGCATGGCTCTTTCATTTGTTTGCTTAAATAAGTGACAGTAAGGCCATGAAGTATGAATGAAAACTCGCCCACTTAAAATTGGACAAGCCTAAACATTACATTTCAGAGCTGACTTCAAATTACTGGAAGGTTAAATTTATTTCATTTGACATACAAGATTCTTCCATGTGAAAATAATTGGGAGCCGTATAATGGCATTTCCAAGCCCTAAATTCAGACCAGCCACAAAGACTACAAGAGCAGCAGCATAACAAGGAGGAGAAAAAAAACAAAGGCAACAGGCATTTTTAAGGAGATGGAATTTGAAGGGTGGAGTTTCCAGCTATCATCAAAAGTTCCGTAAGTCACCACCTGCCAATTCTTTCCCTTGCGTGGCCATCTCTGAATACACTCACAAATAAGATATTTGCCCAGCTGAAAACAGAGGCTAGAAGAAGAAAGTGTCAAGCAGGTCTGAACTAAAGGATAATTAAAAGGGCTGCCTTACAACAGAGAGGTCTGATGGACAGCAGGAACAGCTGAAGCCAATATAGATGAGTACACGAACTATTCATGCTACAAAGATTTCTGACAAAACCCCCTAATAACCTAAAGGCAAGGTTTTGTCCAGCAGAGCTGGTAGTAACCGTGTGCTGTAATTTGGTCTTTGACAGCAAATTAAGATTGGCTTGCAGCTTGTTCAGTGCACTACATCTTTTTTCATCCTGAAAATGTAATTACATCTACTCTTAAAAAAAAAAATCCACAACCAAAATCATTACTGCTTTGAGTGGTTCAAGGCAGAGAGTTTCTTCCCATACCCACTTGCAATCAGTCACCAAGAGAAATATTTTCTCAGAAGATGTCTTCAAAAATTTGGAGTTATATTTAACATAAATGACTTTATTTTATTCTAAATGATAAGGGAATTCAATTTGGCTCTGTTAGCTTTGAAGAAAGTGTTTCTGCCTGCTCCTTCAGAGCGAAGAGCAAAATGCTTTGTTGCAGAAAAATGAAGGGAGGAGGAAGGTTTTTTTCCCCTGAGCTCCACACTACCAAGAGATAGCAAAAAAAAAAAACCCAACACATTCATTTTCATTTCTTGTAGTTTAAAGGAACAAACCCTGAAGATGGGAGCTGTGGGAAAGATAAAGTGGAAGGAGAAGGGGATCCTCTGGAGTTTGAGAGGATGGATTGGAGAAATACCACTGCATTCAAGCAAAGCCTGTGAGAAATCAAGACTCCATCTCTCGGAAGAAGAAACACATTAATTTGACCCAAACACCTTCCAAACGCGAGCAAGTCTGAGAGATTGGGATATTCCCCCAAGCTCTGCTAAGCCACCAGCTGGAAACCAAGGGGTCCCCAGGGGACTGGCCCCGCTGCAAACCAAGCGATGGCTCCCAGCCGCAGGGCAGGGACGCTCCCCCAAGAAGCTGAGCTGGGATTCATGAGAGCTGCCTCTACAGCCCCTACATCCAAAATCCTCCACCTTAAGTCATCAGTTTGGGGATTTCCCTTGTGCACACTTATGCCAGGTACACAGTGTCTTCTCATTTCCAACACAAATAGCACGTTATTTCCATTCACTCTTCTGAAAATACTGTGGTTTTTTACTAAATTTGCCCTTCCTCTCTCTGGCATGCATTGGTAAGCATAGGGCACCGAAGCCAATTGTAAGCATAGGACACTGAAGCCAAGATGACTTCTTTGCTTAAATTATGCCATTTCTTCACAGTATTTTATTCCTAGATCACTCCATGGATTTGGTGCTGGCCTGACACTCAAAGACTGGACACCCAAAGGTCAGGAACAGTTTTCCCACCTGGCTCCCAAGGCTTCAGATCAAGCCCATGAAGGAGAGAACACAGTAAAGTAATTCCAAAAAGCTCATAAAACGCTGCATGCCTGCGCTTGCTGCAGGGAAGGATCAGCTTCCCTGTTTAGTGCTGCTTATTAAGTCATTACAAACAATTAAAGCAGCAGAGGGGAAGAAGATGGAGCTATCATTTCCAGCTCCCCAGCCTGCCTCTCTGCCCCCCGGCATGAATTTCATAAAGCACAAATCTCCCAGCGGGGATCCCTCAGCAATTGGTTTCCTACTCGTGAAATACAGCAGGCAGACATTCTGGCTTTCTTAGCGAAGACAAGGGGAAAAATGCTACTCGATGCTCAGTGGGCTGAGCATGATACTGACAACAATGACAACACCGAAGTCACAGGTTCAATTCCCGCTCGGTCCCCATGTGTTGCCTGGTCTAGTTGAGAAGTAGCGTCCCTGCCCATGACAGGGAGGTTGGATTAAATGATCGCTAAGGTCCCTTCCAACCTGGGCCATTCTATGATTCTATGTTCTTTCCAAAGCCGCACAGCTGCAATGTCAGATCTAGCTCTGCCAGCAGGTTCCTGCAGGAACATGTCCTCATGGGGTGACAATCCTCAGTAGATGCATCATGTGAGAGTACATGACACACACCTCCCAGAGAGCACATCCTCTTTTCCCCATTCAGGATCCATCTCTGTGCACACACAATTCCTGGAAGAGAACCCACAGTGGCTGTATTACCCCAGAACGGGTAACTTCCAGCCCAGTTTTAGATATTCTGCCTTCCACAACTCTGGGGTCGCTTTGGAGTGGAGCAACCAGCTCCATCCCAGGTAAGAGCATCAAGGAACAGCCAAATGCCTCACAGCTGAGACAACACAAACCACTGACCAGCCCATCCCCACATCTCCTATACCTGAATGCTCCAGAGAGTTAAGGAAGAAAAAAACAGTCAACCTGTTTCCTAAGAACCAGCTGTGCAGTCAAAATGTAAATGACAGGCACAGTGAGGTAGCAGAGATCCCAGCCAGCAGAGACCAGAGATGCTCCATTACAGACAATGATGCCAGCTCAGTTGATGCTTGCTCACAATTCACATTACTTTTGTTGCTTTTACTTTAACGACGCATCCCACTCCCCTCCCTGAACACAATTGTGTTTTCTCTCCCCGCAGTCACATGAAAAAGATTCACTGATCACCCAGCTTTTTCTCACTGCTTTCTGCCCTATATTATCTTTCCTCCCTTATATAATGGGCAAAATTGAGCTTGTTTTCATGCTGGAAAGCAGCCCATTAACTCTTCTACAGATTTTAATACAGTCAAAAAAACCCAATCCCTACACCATCTCCATTATTTGGGTATCCTAGAGCAGCGAGGAAAGGAAAAGACTGAGAGCAGGGGTGGGAACACCAGGTTACAGCATCATGGATGTTTTTTCTTTCCAACCCAGAAAATCCCCTGCTCCATGTAGGGTTCTAGAAGGTTCCTGGCTGCCCCACACTATAAGGAACAAACCAAGCAGGAGTGCTGCAGAGCTGCACCAGGAAAACAAGATGCTTCTACAGCTCAAAAGCTCTTCTCACCTTAAATCCAGGCCAGATAACAAGGAGATTTAATGTTTCAAAAATAAAAAGCATGTCTACTCTTGCACCACCCAGCTGCTGAGCTCATAAAAATGCAAAGAAATAGGCCCTGATGGCACCTGGTTGTAGAGTATATAGGTTCATCACCTCCTCCCTGTAAATTAGAATGCATCAGAAATGTGTAAGTGATGGACAAGTAACCTGCAGAGACACAAAACTACTCTGCAGGACTCACTGAGCAAGACAAAGAAAAGGTTACTGATACAGCTGGGGATCATTTCTGTGCAGCATGTGCCTCTGGCAACTCCTGATATCCAGGACAGGCGAACACATTACTTTGCATTTATAAGAAGAAAGCAATTCTTTTTACAAAAAAAAAAATTAAAAAGAAAATCAACTTCCCAGTGAGAAGCCTCAGTGAGAGTTCACAAAAGTCAGAGGAAATATGTCATTTACAAGGAAATCATCTTCCTTCAAGTGGAATTGAGAAGCAGGTGGAGAGGTCTCAGAGAGCCCAAGCAGGCTCCTTATTGATAAAAAGATGCTGATATTACTGAGGATCACTGGTATTAGAAGCTTAAAGACTTCTTTGGTCATAACTCAGCCCTTGTCTGAAATTACCCACCTGGCAGGAGGCCCTGCACAGCCCAGGGAGCTTTGCACTTCAGAATTCCCAGGGGAAAATACAGAGGTATAATTTCTTTTTTATTATTATTTTTTACCGCTTCCCCTTCACAAGCATCTGAAACATCTCCTCTAAGGCATGATTGCCTAAACTTGAATCAATAAAATTGCAGATAAGAACCTCATTTTCCCCCGTGCACACTGTGAAAACCCCAGTCAGCCACCTGGCAGCTTAATTTCCGCAGGGAATTAAATTTTAGGGTTTTTCTTTGGGGTTTAAATTAGATTTTTAAAGAGAGATGGGCCAGGTCCTACTGACTGTTGCTTCTTTTTTGGTTATTTCTGATGCATGTAGTGAACCCACTCCCTCCCTCAGAGCGATCCATGACCACAGGTGCAGATGAGCATCAGCACCAGCCACAAACCTCACGTTACAGCAAAAGCCTGTTTATTTTTTGCTTGGCATTTCGTAGCACATCATTTCTTACTAAGTTCACCTCAGTTTCCAACTTCCATTTTCTCCATCACACCGACACATCCAACGAGGATCATGCACTTAAAACTGAAATTTTCATTAGCGGATATTTGGCCACAAGAATTTCAACGACCTATTTAAGTAGGTCAGGCTGGTTTTAATTGCAAAAGTGAGGTTTAATAAGCAATTGTAGTCTAAAGTCATAGAGTCATTTTTCATTAAGCTCAGATCAGGCCTCTTTTCCCTTTTCTCCTTGAATTGATGGTATCGTAAACCTTGTTCTCTACGTTTGTTGGCCTGAAAAGCACATGGAGAAAAGTGCCAGCTCTGTATAATTGTGCTGGAAAATGTTGTGCCAGAAAACAGATTTCATGTCTTGTTTCTTTTCCTTCGTTCCTCCTTTTAACAATGAGCATTGTGCAAAATATTAAAACACTTTTCTAAAACATGATATTAAGGTGAAGATGAGTCATTTTGCTGTCACAATACAGGCAAGGAGGGGAAACTGAAGTGAACAAAGCAGCAAATTCGTTCAGCAGTAATTTGCACTCCATAACCCTCTGATGATTAGGCTTTTAGGCCAGAGGAGCTCTGCTACTTAAGCAGATGAGGTGACACATTCAGCTGTTGCTTAGAGATATTGGAATATATTGCACAGAGCCTGCTCCCCGGCAAGCATCCCTGAAGGGCTCCGTGCTGGTTTTCCGAGGACGCAGAACTCCATTGCAAGGCCGTCGGTGCCAAAGCAGGTCAAGCAGCGACAGAAAAGGGAACTTTCCAGAAGCAACAGTTCAGAGGTCATTAAAAAAGTCAAAGTGACAACTTGCATCACCTTAAAGGGGTGAAGGTACCAGGGCCTCTCAGTAGTTGTGCAGTAAACCAGCTGAACAGCAGCTAAATAACGTGTGGTTCCTGCATGAAGGACCAACAGGGGTGGGGTGAGAATGAAGGTGTTTAGTTTAAAAAAGCGGCACAGTCTTCTGCCTGCGCTCTAAATTCTCACAGATACTAATAAATCACAGCACGACTGGCACCGTGTCCTTCCTCGTATGGCCGTGAGTACGCTGCCAGAGCTCTATTAATTAACAAGCCGCTGCCAGCACAGCTCTGCCAGCACTTGCTGGGATCCAGGCAGCCTCTTGCAATGGCACTTGTCCTCCGCAGCTGGATCACACCGCAGGGAGCACAACCAGACCAGGGCAAGGGATGTTCTGCAAAAGAGCCGGGGTCTCCAAAAGCTGCTGGTAACAAGGGCTGATCCATCACAAAAGTTTCACAGCCAGCTTCCTGGCTTGCAGAAAGGGAGAAACACGCTCCAGCCACCCCACTCCCTCCCCCACCCCTCACCAAATGCTGCAGCTACAGCTTTTATACCCTTTCCCTTCTGGTCTGAGGAAATTACATAGCATTTGCCTTGATCGCTCCCCTGCAGAGGTGGAGATGGGGCAGTTATCAATACATCACTTGCCTGACAAAACCAGGCTGTTTATAAATAAGACTCATTACTCTGATTTTCTTTAAAGCGCCTCCAGTTCCACTTTGCCTTTGCTGCCTCTTGAATGTGTCACCAGCCACTGGATCCACTGCAATTGTCATTACAATTCAAAGGCACTTGCCTTGCCCGCAACTCACCAGTTCACTAGTGGAGACATCTGCTCTACCCTCACTCCCCTCAGAGTGAAAAATCATCCCTTGCCTGGTTCCCAGAGGTGTCCCACAAGGTGAGCACCATCTTCTGCCTAAGCCAACCTGGCTCGCTTCACCCGGGGAGGGGTGGGAAGCACGAAAACACATCCCAGCTTGTAGCAAAGGGAGAAGCACCCAGCACAGGGATGATGAACAACGTCAGGTTTCTCTTTTCCAGCTCACCCCACTCACCAGCTGCTCTCCGTTACTGAGCCAGCAGCACACCGAGGAGGAGCAGCATCCCCAGGCTGGGACCAGAGCAGCTTCGGGTAGGCTCAACCCCAAGGCAGTGGTTACAACATAGTGAATGTTATCCTGCAATAAATAACCTGACCAGGCACCAAAAGCCATCACTTACAGGCCATTTGACATAATTGGTTCTGGATGTTAACCTGCAGTGCTGTAGCACCTTTTGAAAAGCTTGAACACCTCAAACAAATCACCCTAATAACCAGCAACTGCAGGACAGTCAGCCAAGAACATTTTGTTTTGGTGACCAAAGAGCATTGATTGTGCATCTGTGTCCTTGAGATGAACTTGACTCTTTCACAGCAGCAGGAGCCCAAAATGCCAGGCTTGCCTTCTCTGCTAACTCATAAATCATAGAATGTGTTGGCCTGGAAGGGACCTTTAAAGGTGATCTGGGACACCTTGAACTCGATCAGGTTGATTCTATGCTGGCACTCCTGATACCTCCCGGGTACTGCCATCAGCACAGCCTCCTGTCTCCTAAGGCAGAACCGATGGATGGCCTTTGTCTGGAGTCAGCAGCAGGTCAGTTTAACTAAGGTGATAAAGCACCACTGGTTTAGCATTGCAAGGGATGTCCCCTTCCCTAACTTACTGCATTTTCTTTTTGTTTGCACAGCTGAATCAAGCTACAGAGTGTCCATGTGGGTTTCAAGTGGCAAAGTCCATCTCCATGGCATGGATTTGCCAGGAATAGGAACTTCATCCCTCCTGCCCCATGCTGGTGAAGGAGCTGCCCTTGCAGAATAGATCCAAGTGGCTCAGAGCAAAAACACAGCTCACGTCCTTCATAACAGCATCTTGAACCAGTGCTTGATTTTCAGAGCCACTGTAACATTTACGATCAAGTGGAGAGGATGCCCAGCCAGAGAAAAGATGAATAAAACATCCTCTCAGATTTCCCTCTAGGCACTCCCCGTCTCACATCATGCCGATGCACACAACGTGCCTCCGTGCTCAGCCACCAGCTCTGGTCTGATCAAAAGTCTCTGCTGAGGGAGATGCTCCCACTGCAAAGCAATTCCATGCATGAATTTAGATCTGTTTGCAGTTTATTCTCCCCAGAGCAGGCGAGTTTTACTGCAAATCTGTGAGAGGAATTATGCAAGTGTAGGAGCACAGCTCAGAAAGCAGGTGCTGTGAATTTGCCTGGGGGATATGAAAGAAGCAAAAGCCCCTCTACTCACACCAGATGACAAGATTAAATTCTTCATCTCCTCTCTGACAAGCTTGTTTTAATCAAATGCATCCTAACCAAGGCACGCTGGAGACCCGAGCTAATGAGAAATAAGGTAAGACAGACAGCCTGGGAGGAATGTGCGATTCACCAAGCACAGCCTTCCCACCCCAAGGGGATGTCCCAAAAATCAAAGTATCTGGGCCAAAGCACCTGGCCAGGACAGCTAGCTCCGAGGTAGCAGAGTTGGAGGAGAGAAAAGACAGCTTTTAAGCTCTCCCAGAGACCTAAGAGATGTGTGTTAAACACTGAAAAGCAGAAAGCCATAACGGAAGGATTTTCAATGCAAAATATCTTTTACAGCTTTTTGCCCTGTGGAATAGTTACAGATCAGTAAACTTAACATCACATTCTCCCGAAATTCTCAAGCTACCTTTATTTCCTTCTCTTTGGCAAAGAGAACAGCAATTTCTGGAAAATCACCTTTGCCCTTCTTTCCCTTAGAAGCACTTACAAATCACACCAGCTTTCCCAAAGCAGGTGAGAGGAAGGCTCAGGGGGAGGGTCTTTCATAGAAGAAAAATCCTCCATACCATTCCTATCAATCTTCTCAATCTGTGTGTTTTATTTTGCTTAGGTCTAATGACTGGTCAGATTTTGACTGAAATATAGAAAAATATCTTTAGGAGTTGTACACTGGGCATAAAACCAAAAAACAACACCTCTGCTGAAAAGTCGTTTATACTCATGACCTTAAGGAGATACATCCCCAAGTGCAATGAAGTGTCTTGTTCTCACCCAGCTATGGGTGGGTGTAATCTTGCCAGAGAAGGGTAAATGTTTACAGAAGAGATGTAAAGTCAAACCCAGCTCTTGGCTACGTGGCTCATACAAAGGAGTTGACCTGCTTGGTTAAATGACTCTGCCAGGCACGGCTGAGGGATGCCTGCATTTTCGCTCCCTTGGTGTCGAAGCAAAGGTCAGGCGACCTGCAGCTGAGGGGTGCTTTTAGAAGACAAAAGGAGAATCAAAATCCCTTTGATTTCCTTCCTCCTCTTTTTACAGGGACATTAAGGTAAAGCAATCCCACGTTGTTGCCGATTTTGCTACATATATATGGTCTGGGGTGCATTTCTGTGAAGCTCCACAGGACTCCTGCATCTTGGGAGGCACATCTGAAGGATTTCGTTCCATTTCCAAAGCTGGACCAAAGACCCAGCTGGGGAAAACCAGCTGAGCTCCCCCTGAGCAGCTGGAACCAGCTCAGATCTGACAGGGTATGTCTGTTTATTCGTTCATTTTGAGCGCTGTAATGTCGTGCGCCCTCCTCCTCCTCCCCCCCATTTATGCATCTTCCTTTGTTAAAACCCGCCAGTGTTCCCTATTGAGGCATTTTAAACCCCCCCCTTCCTCCCTTTTCACACATCCCTCAGCCAGCCACAGCTTTGCCTGCACCCCCTCGACATCTCCCTCATTCTTGAGAGCAGCCCTGGAGCATCAGCTGCTCACCAGCACCTTATTCAAACAGCCGCACAGAGAGAAAAGTTGGGGTTTTTCCCCTCTCCTCTCCTTCCCCGATGCGAACAAGTGCTAATTGCTCCGACTTGCAACACGGCCATGGAGACACCGTGTCGATAGGATTGCAAAGCCGGGGAACGTCAGCATCCCTGGGACCCTCCTCCAGCTTGGATTAAACCAGAAGAGGCTCGACAGTGCCAAAGAGGAGCAGCAGCAGGTGCCGAAGCCGCTCCCCAGGTAAGGAAGCCCCCAAACCCCCTAACCCCGTTCCTTTCAGGGCTCTGCAACAATGGGAAAAAAACCCACAAAGTCTCAAGTGAGGGGAGAGACGTTGTGGAGCTGCTGCCAAATCTCTGCTCTTCACTGCAGGGGGGATTCGGTTGCTTGGTCGCTTCCCTGCAGAGGAATTCTTAGAAGCGTGGGTCAGGCAATAGGGAGGATGGGGCAGTTGCTACAGATGTAAGCGGATGGGGCTAATTCTTGCTTTGGCTCCCAAGTGAGTTTATTTTCAGGGCACTCCCTGACCCAAATAATCCTGAACTTCTGAGATTTTCAGGTTTGTCTGTCCATCTCTGCCAAGTTCTCTGCTGCCATAGCTGTTTGGGATGGGGATGGACTTTACACTGAATAAGTTCATTACCTACTCTTGCTTAAAGGGTTACTTCAGTTGTGGGTTAAATGCCTTTAACCCTTAGTTTTGGAAATACTCCTTGAACTATTTCCCTCCCCTCCTTCCTTCTTTTGCTAGGGAGCCCTGGGAGCGGGCAGCAGCCTCGTCAGAAACTTCATTTGTGAAATCTCAGCAAAGGAAAAAGAGTCTGAACTCTGAACACAAAGAAAGGCTCTAATTAGACACTGCAATGCTTCTACTCCAGCATGGAAAAGCAAACGCTGTGCAAGTGAAACAGCAGCCACCTCTCGTGTCCTCTGAGGGCTGCAAGTAGCTGAACAAGCACAAAGCTCCTTCTCTGCCCTCCCTACTCCTGCCAGCCCCGAGAAAAACTCTTGCTGCAGAGAATTGAACTGGAGCCTCTTGACTTTGCCAGCAGAGAAAAGCCAAGGCTCACTGGGATGCTCTCAGAAGAGTTCCTTGACTTTCATGGGGAGTTATAATTCTCTTATTTACTTTGTTTATGGAGCCTTATGTGTCTTTCAATCTTTTTTTTCCCCTCCTCCCGTGATCACTTCAAAATTTTAACTTCTCCAATGGTGGGGGACAGAAGAGGTAAGTTGGGTGGTCCATGCTGCCTCACAACTCATTCTTTGGATATAATCCACTTCTAAATGAAATAGCAGCTGCTTCTCACAGAAGAAAAAGCTCTCCCCTGGGCTGGCAAGGCTTTCAGCGACAGCTGAGGGCAGCCTGTGACCAGCAGCATGGGAAACAGCTCTCTTTGGGATGATCTGAACAGCAGCTGCAGCAACACAGGCAACAGCTGCTACCTGGACAACAGCATGAGGTTCAACTTCACCTTCCAAGAGCAGGCAGCCGATTTCTATGTTGTCCTCCCTGTGATCTACTCTGTGATCTGTGCTGTTGGGCTCACAGGCAACACTGCTGTCATCTACGTGATCCTCAAGGCCCCCAAGATGAAGACTGTGACAAACATGTTCATCCTGAACCTCGCTATAGCTGACGACTTGTTCACACTTGTCTTGCCCATCAATATTGCTGAACACCTCCTCCACTACTGGCCCTTCGGAGAAGTCCTCTGCAAGGTCATCTTGTCCATAGATCACTACAATATTTTCTCCAGCATTTATTTCCTAACAGTGATGAGCATAGACAGGTATCTGGTAGTACTGGCTACAGTCAGGTCCAAGAGGATGCCACATCGCACATACCGAGCAGCCAGGATTGTCAGTTTGTGCATCTGGATCCTGGTCACCATCATAGTTCTCCCTTTCATCATCTTTGCCAATGTCTACATAGATGACCTGGAGATCAAGAGTTGTGGTCTCAATTTCCCCAAGCCTGAAAGGTTTTGGTTCAAAGCCAGCAGGATCTATACCCTCATCCTTGGCTTTGCCATTCCAGTATCCACCATCTGCATCCTCTACACCATGATGCTCTACAAGCTGAGGAACATGCACTTGAACTCTAATGCTAAAGCTCTGGACAAAGCCAAGAAGAAAGTCACTGTTATGGTCTTCATCGTGCTGGCTGTGTGTCTCTTCTGTTGGACCCCCTTCCACTTGGCCACCATTGTGGCTTTGACCACTGACTTGCCCCAGACCTCCATAGTCATTGGTATATCCTACTTCATCACCAGCCTGAGCTACGCCAACTCCTGCTTGAATCCTTTCCTCTATGCTTTCCTAGATGACAGCTTCCGGAAAAGTTTCCGGAAGATGCTGGAATGCAGAACTTCTTGAACAGTGGGTTGGGGCTCACAGATCCCCTCCCTCACATGGTTTCACAAGGGGAAACTTTGCAGACTGAGAGGGTGGCTAAAGAACATGCAATGTTCTTTCATTTACATGTAGTGTGTGTGTCTGTTCATCATTCACATGGTTTGTCCTGCTTACTTGCAACTCCCGCATTCTTCGCTTTCTGCACCTCCCAGCTTCTCCAAATTGCATTTCTCTATTCTTATTTTTAATTACACACTCTGAAGCATTAAGGACCGAAAGCTTCCTTCTCAGAGGTGTACCTCTACTACGTTGTGATCCTTTATTGCCATCTGCTGTACAGCAGAGATGAGACAGAGACCAGTTTTCCAACTAATGTGATAAATCTCAGCTCTCAAAAGCTATGTTGTTTGAGGATTGTTTCGTGAAGCAGAGCTAACAAGCACTTTCAATGAAATACCAATACAATGGATGAAAAATGTAAAATGAGTATTTAAAAGAGAAAATGACCATTTTTCGCATCCATGTGTATGTGGTTTTTTTGATTATTTGTTTTTGATTTTGAAGGATGTCTAATTTTCCACCCTCATCCCAAATTCCCTCCTTCCTGCACAATTAACATAAGTTAACCTTAAACCAAAAGAAAGGTTTGGGTCTCATGTATAGTGTTAAACAACATACCATACAAACACTATGGCAACCGTGGGAATTTGTCTTAGCAATTACTTTTAACCAATTGCTCCTGTTTACTGTCAAATATATATTTATAAGAGTGATTAATAAAATAAATCTCATAGGCAAAAATAAAAAAAAGAGAGATTGGTCCTTCCTTCACCAGAAAAAAAAAAAGACACTTAAACTACTTTTCCCATGTTTTTTCTATATATATTGCATTTTATCTACTCTAAAATAAAATATTGTGGATTTGTAATGAAATACAGATGTTTTAAGGCCACAAGAAAAATTTTAAGCAGGCACTACAGATGAAATTCGTTCTTTAACAGGTAAATAGTGAAAGTACTTCAACACAAGCAGGACTCGAGAGGAAGAGCCCAGAGATCAGAAACACCATATTGAAATCTTCAGTATCTACAGAAACCACATTGAAGCCCCATCATCCTCATCCCAGTAAGCAAACTTCTCCCTCACTGGAAGGCAGGGGGGGGAGCACACCACATTCTCCAGCTTTCGTAGGCGCGAAGTCTGACCTCTACCTCCCACCTACAGAGGTGAGTGGGGCTCCTCCTTGCCACATTCCGTCCTTAATAGCCACCTACCACAGCCAGGAGGGATGCACAAGCCTCAGCTCTGTATTAACCACCAAAGAACCTCATTAAACATGAGTAGGCTCTTTTTGGTCAAAGCAACACCAAAGACTAGCTGCCCTCATCACCTTCGCACAACCCAAACTGCCCCCAGCCCTTGCCCTAGAAGGTGACTCCCAGCTGAGTGCAGCAGCGAGGGGTTTGTAGGGCTTCAGTAAGCAGGAGGTCTGGGAAAAGCTCACTCTTGCACCCTTTAACCCTACAGGCTAGTCTATATTTATTCCTGGTTTAAAGAAGGCTGTCCCAGCTAAAGTTTTTCTCTTCAGCTTTCCACAGACACCAAGCCAGGCTCTTACCTGTCCAAACTTCCCCAGAAAAGTGTACAGCAGCTGTTCGAGGTCTGTCCAGAAAATGGGGCTGGAGACAAGGCTGCAATGTGAGTCTGAGGTCTGTCCATGAGGCAGGGCTAGAGAGAGATGTTCCTCCAAACAAGCAGGACTAGAAACTGCAGGGCTCAGCTTAAATTGGCTCCTCAAGCAATGGGTGAGGGTGTGGGTGGAGACCCCAGGTGAGGCCACTCAGGGCAAATCAGTTCTGTCAGTGTCCTCAGAGTCCTGACACAAAACTTAACAACATTCAATACATCACGATGGCAATTTCCTTTTTCCCTCTCAGAAAACTGAGAGATTTGTGAATTAAAGACCACTTGCATTGCCTTTGCCATAATAAAGCTGTCAAATTGGAAGAACACTGAAGGGGAACGCATTCTTCCAGGTGAAACTTCTCCAGGAATTTATAGCTTTCTGCAAAGATCAAGAGCTCAATCCCCAGTCTCAGCCAGCCTCATGAGGAGGTAGTGGGTCCATAACCCCAAAATCTTAAATGCCCAGATTTAGTGCCCACAAGACTCCCTGAGCCACGTTTTGTGGCCATCTCTGTTTCTCACTAGCTGCGCCTTGCAATTGTCAGGAAACACAAGGATTTTTCAAAATCCTGGTCCTGGCACATGCAGGTGTGTGGGGTGATGCTTAGCAAACCCCAGTCCTAAGAGGAGGAAGGGGGAGGCACCTGGAGAAGAGATCAGCTCTATTTAGAAGGTGCTGTTGACTTTCAAGAGGTATCGAGTGACTCAAAGAATTTGAAGGAGATGAAAAAGACCTGGCAGATGGAGGACTGGGGATCATGCAGGTGGCTCATTCTGGAAGGAAAGCTGGGTGCTGTGGTCCTGACCGACCATCACGGGGAAGGAGGCAGATGAAGGAGTGCAGAGATGTTGCACGAGCCTTTGGAGCAGCCCAGGCAAGGCCGGGGAGCAGATCCAGCCTGCCCGGGGAGCATCATGGGCACCCACTGCTTTAGCACGGTTGCCATCTGCTGGCAATGGGCTCCCCAGGTGGAAAAATTTCTCCGAGTGCAGAAGACTGGCTCAAATCGTGTCAGCTCAGTCACAGATTGTCTAGCTAGCTGCAACGCCACTGCTCATTGTAGTTAAGTCTGTAGGAAAGGCAAGATGTTTCATGAGGTGGAAAATCTGATATGCTTCATTAGGTGGAAAGGACCTTTCCAGTGTAAGTCACTCACTTTCACTCCTGACAGTGTAGTTGCTGGAGTTTTTCCCCTTTGTCACGAATGTCCCAGAACCACAGAACAGCTGAGGTTGGACGCACCTCTGAAGATCACCCAGTCTAACCCACCCTGTTCAAGCAGTGTCACCTCCAGCCGGTCACTCAGGACCATGTCCACTTGGGTTTGAATGTCTCCAAGGATGGAGATGCCATAAATTCTTTGGGGAACCTATTCCAGTACTTCGCCACTCTCACAGTAAAAGCTGTTTCCTATGATAAAATGGAATTCCCCATACTTCGGTTTGTGCCTTCTGTCCTGTCACTGGACATCACTGAGAAGACCGTGGCTCCCTCTTCTCTGCACCCTCCATCAGGCATTTAAAACGGACATTGCTCAGATCCCCCCACGCTCCCTCTTCCCGAGGATGAGCAGCCCCATCTCTCAGCATCTCCGCTAAGCGTCACTCTCTGCCTGCAGCTCGGCAGCGCCGCATCTCCCGCAGCCTCTGCTGGCCTCGCAGGCAGCCTCGTACCGTGCTCCTGCAGAAAAACCCGCAAACCCGGGCTCTGCGCCCCTGGGCAGAGCCCCCTGAGCACGGCATCCCAGGCTGGGCTTCCGCACCTTGCGTCTCACTTCGAGGAGACGTTTGCCCACTCGTTGCACAAGTTGCCCCCCAAGGAAAAACCTCCTGGCCCGCTCCTTCATTTGAATTTCACCAGGCTGCCAGGGCTGGCTTGCTGTGGATCATGCCAGCCTGCGTCAGCTGCATCTTGAAGGCTGGAAGAGGGGAAATAAACCCCCTCAGTAATTCACCAAATAAATCCCCTTCTAAACCAAGCATCCCTTCCAGGGTCTACGTGGTGGCAGGAGGCTCAATCAGCCACCTGCACAGTTCCCCCTTTCCAGCCGGTTGTGTGTGGAGCGGGAACACCAGCTCAGCCCTGAAGCCAGGGAAATTTCCTGCTGGGACCGTCCAGGGTGTCTTTATGAGTTCAAAGGTACCAGGTTACCTCGCAGCTCCCTGGTTACAGCAGGAGCTGAAGGCTTTCTGCTGCTCCTGCCCACTGCAGCAGCAGGCTCCTGGCTCTCCAGGAAGGACATTGCCTTCCCTGCTCCGGCTGCACCCACAAGGACAGCATAGCCCCGGAGCACTCTGCTTCATCATTCCTGGGAGAGGAAGAAGAAGGCATTTTCCACCCCAGAAACAGGAATTAGCGCTCGTACAGGGCTCGTATTCCCACCGCAGGCTTTAAACGCAGGCATCTGAGATAAGAGGCAGGGATCGGAAATTACTATTGCTTTTTAAGCCTTCATGCTGCAGCAAGTAATAACGGCTGTTTCAATCAATTGTCCTCATCCGAGCTGTGCTGCAGCTTGTTCCCCCGCGAAGCCTTAATCCCCGGTACTTACACAGCCTCGCACTGTCTCCTACTGCTGGTCATGATTTTGAGTGAGAGAAGAAGTAACCCCCCACGGCTCTCAAAAGCATCTTTAGAGGGGAGAAAGAGTATGAAAAGAGAGGTTAAAAATGGATCAGCAAAAACTAGGAATACAGAAGATAGGAAGCAGAAATGTCTCTAGAGGATACTGCCAAAAGTAACCCAAGACAGAGAATTTGACCCTTTTCGGTTCAGCCTGGCTTATCCTCTGTATTGCCTATGGGATGCTGGGAGCCCCTGGGTGTCATCTCGACTAGGAATGATCAGTGCTGATGTGTCACCAACCCCCCACTGCAAACCTGAGGTAACGGGAACCCTCTGACTTTACTGATGGTTCTGGGAGAAACCAGTGGGTTTTGGTGAATTCAGAAGGGTTGGCATTCCCACCTGCTGCTCAAGGGAAGGCTGAAAGTGAAGCAGGAGGTCATCTGAGGACCTTCTGTGGGTCATAGGGACACAGCACCGCAGCTCCCTGTCCCCTGCCTAGCACAGACCGTGTTGGGTCTTACCCCATCTGTGCCACCACTGCAGCTAGTGCTGTGACTGGAGTCAGTTTTGGGGTCACAAAGGCTTGATCTAGGGCTGTTCTGAGGTCTCCAGAAGAGCTCCACACTTGCCATGATCACGGAGTGACAGGATGTCAGGCATCCTCCTAAAAAAAAATAAAAAAGTCTTTCCACAGAAACCCCTCTAGAAAAGCCACATGTTACATTGCCACATTTATTTTCCTCCACCTCTCTTTTCCTGGAAGGGAGGAAGAGGAGTTAATTTAAAGGCGAAGAACAAGAATAGCAACAGTAAACATTGCCAAGAGTTTCTCGTTGGCATTTGTGTTTGGTAAGTGAAGATGCAGAGAGAAAGATCAAAGCTGTCTGAATAGCTTTTAATTACAAGCCTCAATTGCTCTATTTTCTCCCAGAAAAGTATTACAATTATCTAACAAAGCTCTTCGAGTGGAATTAGACACTAACCCGAAGCTTCAAGGGCTGTTCAGTGGCTATTTTCCCTTTAAAAAAATAAAAATTAAATATTTGATGTCTAAAAAAAAAAAAAAAAAAAAAACCAAAACAGGCACTCCCATTGATGCCTACAGCCCAGTCTGGTGCTCACTGGATAAACAGTGAGAGTCTGGAAAGCTTTGCCAGGAGGTGAGGCTGCACCAACGGCTGGCGGTGGCTCGCTGAAGCACCTCACAGAATGTCCTCTCGCTGGGCAGGGCTGGGAGGCTCTGGGTGCTGCCCCCACCATCCCATGTGGAAAAAGGGAATTCCCAAAGAGGGGAAACTAAACTATAGTTTGGGAGTAAGACCTTCAACAGCCGGCAACTGTCCCCATTTTCATTTTTCCTGAGATGTCATTTCTTTCTCTTGTCGTTTCTTCACCGAGACTTCAGTACATCTCCATCGCCTCCCCTTGCTCCCTGTTCCCCTGCACAGCTCATGCCTGAAGAATAAGGCATCTTGGATGTTCCTCAGCTCCAAATCACCCGCTGTAAAAATCTCAATAAGGCAGCTGAATAAGGAAAGCAGAGAAATAAGGATTCAGTTTCATAAACTCAAGCCTCAAATGAGATCACAAGCTGGTAATTAATAAAGTCAGATTTCAACGCAATGAAAAACCTCTCCTGAGATTCAGCCTGCTGCTGCTTTGTATTGATGGAAATGCTATGGATGTAATTACATTTCTCTTAGCACTGCAATGGAGACAGTGGACTCCTCGGAGCCCGTGGGTCACTCTTGGCTGAGCTCCTTCCTTCACAGCTGACTGGAGCCGGGAAGAAGAGGCTGAGAGTCACCGCTCCGTGGTGTCTGGGGCAGCTCAGAGCTGGGCAGCTCTTCCTGTGCCATCCAGGGCAGAAGGGCTCTGTGTCATCACTAACACACACTCCTCAGAAGACAAGAGGCATTTTTCCAACACGTTCAAGTTAAACCCCGGTGCAGATGCCAAAACAGTCTGTGGGGAGAGCATACCCAGTTGGCTTTCCATCCCCACCCCTGAGCTGCCGCACGAATGCAGGGAGCGAGGATAAATACCGGCACCAGAGGTTAGCCTCCATTCCTGGTCTTTTAGGCTTAATCCCCAGAGGCAAGTTATTATCACCAGGAATTTTCTCTGTGGTTAAGCAAAGCAAGAGCAGTGCAAGGGAGGGAAAGTCCAAAATACGCAAACGAATGACCTCTGCACGCAGAGAGGTTGCTGCTAACGCTGAACATTGAACAAACATTAAATAGCCAAATCACAACACAGGATTCATTTCACAGAGAGGAAATCAAGCCGAAAAGCCATTAATCTTTATTTCATATTGACTACGTAGCTTGTGTTTCTATTCCCTGTCACTGAATGAATCAGCATGGTGTGAGCTCCTCAGAGCACTCACTGCACATGGCAGGCTGAAAACACATGAGAGAAATCAGCATTTCTGGAATGGACAGAGCCAGTTCAAACTTCACCTGCTCTCCTCTCTGCAGCCAGGAGAAAGGTAATCTGACATAGCCAAAACAAGACTGTGGGAAGATGTTAATTCAGGCCAGTGGTTCCCTTTGAAAAAATCAAGTTTCCTCCCTGGTTTCTTGCAGATTCATCCTTCCACTTCACTACTCTGGTCCCAAGTGATGCCATGTGTCAGCACGGAGCAATGGAGTTTGCTCCTGGAGGCCCTTCCAGCAGCTTAGCCATGGGAGGACCAAATTCCCAGGAATTCAAACATGAGAGATGTTTTCCGGGGGGGGTGAAGGTGAACCCAGTTGGTGTTTGATATTATTATGCACTTTCTGCTGCAGGGAGCTTTTAGCAAGTTTTTTGGGTTCCTGAAGAAGAAACCTTGTGAGTCGTAGGAGAGACAGGAGATGGAGAAAGGGCTGCCTGTGTCGCCCAGCACTGCAGAGAGTCGGCATCGCTCCTGCACCGCAGACAGCTGGGATTTCACTGCATTAAGGGAGAGAGAGAGAGAAGTCAGTTTACATGGTTGATTAGCATCATCGTTGCCAAGATACACAACCATGTTGCTCCATTCATTTATTATTTCATTCTGTCATGCAATTCATCCAGGTTTCAGGGCACTGGGAAAAGGAACGAAGGGAATTTGTGAGCCACGGGGCTCTTTGACCTAAAGTGCACCTACCTCAACAGTAGCCCCTTTGCTTGGAAAAATCCTAAAAAAATCCTTCTTGCAAAATGACCTTAACACACCTGTTGTCACCTGTTTCGAGCAAAGGTGGCATGCAGCCCCAGTCTAAATGGGCAAGAGGGCAGGTGCATGTGGCCACTCGAAATAGATGGGCATCAGCTCTACTGTGGCGAGGAGAGGCTACGGATCCTGTAACATCACATCCCCACCTCCCCAAAAAAACCTTACACCATACACCCACTGGAATCACACAGCCTATGTTCTACTTTCCTATAGCCCATCATCTCTCTTAGTCCTGCAACCCCATGGCTCTTGGGTTATGGGCTGATGTTGAAGCCTCAGGTCCACCTCTCATTTCCTCTCCCTTCTCCAGCCTTGCCAGCTCACAAACCTTTTTCATTATGAGGCTGAGACAATTGTCCCTCTACCCCTTCCATCTCAGCTTCGTGGTTCTCCTCAGCATAGGAGATGGCCAGGGAGTAAGAACTGGTCCTTCAGACAGCCCTGGGCAAGGCTTGGAAGGGGAAGATCAGGGACATGAATTACCAGCTGGTTCTGCAAAGTCACACAAATGAAGCCCGGCCACCACAGAGGTTCACGTGGAAACACGGCATGAAGCCAAGAATACACAATCAGGGCTACAGCTCAGGATCTGTCCAAAGGGTGTTGTCCTTGCTGAAGGAAGGAGAATTCTGCTTATGTGTCAATAGCCACAAAAATAGCTGAAGGCAAGCACAGGGAAATGAGTGGGAAAGCAAGCTGGAGTTAGTTTGGCAAAGCCTGCTTTGGCTGCCAGTCTAAGAGTCCCTGTTCTGAGCAGACAGCAAAGGCTGCACCAGCACTAGCTGCTTCTGGAGATCCTTTTCATTTAAACCAAAGAGGTTGTAACTATGGAGAGCATCCATCTTCCCTATAAAGCATGGTGGGGTGAGAGGCATCCCTTCCACGGGCGTGCATCATCCTGTGCAGCAATGATATCCTGAAGTACCAAGAGAGACGTCAGAGCCCAGTCACAGATCTTCAAGGAGTTAATGAATATTCCTCTGGGAGGAAAAAAAGAAAAAGGAAAGAAAAAAAAGGAAAAAAATATTTACAGTCTAGCTCCTCACAAACACATCTTGCAAAAATCAGACATATGACAACTATAAGACATAATAATAAGACATAAAACATAATAATAAGACATATGACAACTGCTCAGCATCAGATGGTGTCTTCATCTTCATTAGGGCACGACCTGAGC
This sequence comes from Apaloderma vittatum, assembly GCF_000703405.1. Classification (NCBI taxonomy): domain Eukaryota; kingdom Metazoa; phylum Chordata; class Aves; order Trogoniformes; family Trogonidae; genus Apaloderma; species Apaloderma vittatum. The sequence continues at coordinate 14,776 of NW_009703185.1, read as the reverse complement.
TCAGAGCAATGGGCACCATGTGGGGCAAATGCAGCTTTTGTTTTCCTACAGTCGGGCTTTATTCCTCTGCTAAAATTCCCATCGATGCTGTGGGCTCAGCGTGGGGCCGAGGTGTGCTGAGCGGGTGAAGACTGCAGCTCCTGCAGGCAGAGGGCAAGAGGAAGGTGATCTCAACAGAATATCCTCAAACCAATCAACCTCGGTCTGACCTGTAGCTCGATAAAGCACCTCTCCGAGCAAGCCCTTTCCATGACATAAAACCGCCTAAACTTCAGTGAGAGTGTAAATTCTATGAATTCTGCACCTTTTTTCTGCTTTTAGAAATGATGACTCATGCTGGCAGGAAAGCTGTCTGCTGAACAGCCTGAGCGGGGGCAGAGGAAAGGAGATGAGGCTTTGCAGGAGGAAAACATCCTTCCAAAGCCAGACATCTGCCCAGATGTGCCAGTGCCATGAGTCAAGGAGCTCCCTGGGAGAGAGCTCAGCTCCTGGCTCGTCCATTCCTCAGCCTTCCCAGAAGCAGTCTCCAGCCAGCAGCAGCAGGGACAACACTTAGTACATTAATAAATCCCATAATACTGAATAAAGCACTTTGGTTTATGGTTTTGCTATAAACACACACCCCTGGGTACTTATAATTAACTGAACTAGAAAAGAAATAAAGATTTCAGGGTTTTTTTCCTCACCAATTTCCTTTCGCTTAAAAAAAAAATAAAAATCACTGCTAATAAAAAAAAACCCTCTCCTGATATTTACCTGCCTGGGTAGGAATATTGATCTCTGTGCAGAGAGAAGGCACTTTCTTATTGCACGTCTCACTGGTTAATCCATCTTTCCCGGCTGCAGAATATTGCTTCGGCTCTATTTTGGGAGCAGTTCTGCAGTTGATTGATCTCCATGATCAGGCCTAGCCCTGTAACTCCTGGGAGGTGTGGGGAGAGCACATGGGAAGAACTCATTTTAGCCCTGCATCAGACCTCACCTCTAACAGCACGAGAGCCACCTGTTGCAAGACCAGGAGCAGCTGCGGAGCCTGGCAGGGTGCAGGCAGCTCCTGCGCATCTCCATCCACTGATGTTCTGGCATTTCCCCATCTTCTGTTTTCAGGTTGCCCGCAGACAAAGTTACCTGCACCACAGAAGTTCCCCCTGACCTCAATAAAAAGGAATCGGATGCTTTGGTGTTGTTGCACAAACGCAGGCGCAAAGAACCCGGCAGCGCAGGGGTTGAAACAACGCCCTGATCCACACGGCTGGGTGGTTCAGACTCCACATCATTCCAAGTACAAAGCTTTTTTATTTTCCTTTATTAAAGCACACGAGTAGCCACCTAGGAAATTGTCGTTTACACTGCAGCAGTTGTAAAATCATACCAACACAACCATTTCAGAAGAGAATTCAAGAGCCTGCACTTCAGCCGGCCAGCCAAGCGCAAGCCTTTAACTCCAGAGGCACAGTACAATAAAGCTTTTGCTTTCAGGTTTTTGTTGCTCTTCTTATAGCAAACTCCACTGAGCACTGAACAGAATGCCTAAACACACTCACTGCAAGGGCCACAGAATTACCCAAAAAAGCTTAGTAAACGCACATTTATTATTTGATTATGTAAGATCATTGCAGCATAGTCATTATAACAAAGTCCTTATCCAAAAAAAAAAAAAAAGGCAAAAAAAAATAGCCAAACACTGGTATGTTTTTTCAGAGGACATAAATCCATTTAAAATCCCAACCAAGAACTACAAAGGGAGGGTGGCTGTTGCTTAGCCAGCCACTAACAAATTCTCTCCGGCTCCCTAACGGCGCTGCAGGAAAAGCCGAGCAGTCGATTCCCAGCTCCATGGACAACTGAACCCTGTCAGGCTGTACCCAGCACCCTGTCAGACCGTGCCACAGCCATCGGGCTAAAAAGACTCAAAGTCGCTCGCTGGCCCCCGCTGTTACCATGGCCATGAACTCAACCCCCCACCAAACTTATTCTCTTGAGGCCATGGGTGCAGCTCACTGGCAGTTCTCAGGGAGTTTTTCTCAGCGTGCTCGGTGTTGTAGGAGATTTCCTGGTGAGTGCCCGAGGATACACATCCACTGCAAAGTGCATGAAGTGCCCAGATTTTCCTTGTCCCCCTGTAATACTCAGGGGAAGCGCTAATTGCAAAGCTTGCTCTGGTTCCCCTCCAGATTCCCAATCAAATGCTAATCAGCATAAAAATCCTCCCAGCCTGAGCAGTTTATGAGGGATCTGAGTCCTGTACATGGGACACTGGAATTGCAACTATAGTTTAAGCCCAACCATAAGGTAAATATCCTACATGGAAATATAACATTGGATTCTTTTATACAGCATATATAAAGGACATGACAGCATTAAAATATTGGCAAATCGATACATTCAAAATACAGAATCTCATAGACCAGAGCACAAGAAACATATTCATGTGACATCTGTATGCTCCAGACGATGCTGCCGGTTCTCACGCTGCAGTTGACCTCCCATCGTTGCTTTGCTTTCCCACCACCAGCCACCAATGCCCAGGTCTCCCTGGGCTTTTGTGCTACAGGAAGAGTACAAGTCTTCTGTCCTCGGTGGTTAAACTCTTTGGGAACAGTTCTGTTGTCAAATGAAATGACGGAGCATTTCATTTTCCACAAAGTTCTGGCCTACAGGGAGAGGAAGATCAGTCTACGGTTGGTGGGAGAGCTGGTACCTCAACAGCAGTTCCCAAGTGCTCTCAGCATCATGGATCTCATTTTGTTTAAAAAAAAAACCCAACAAAACAAAATCCAAAACCCAACCAAAACCAAACCACCTTTAGGATGGTTTGCATACCTCTTATCTGGTGTGGAGCGAGGGGGGCTGGTTTAAGCTCCCTTCCTACCAGAAACGTCCATATCTTCCAGAGGACCTGCGATTCTGAGTTCTCCAAAACGGCTTTCCCTTATATATAAATACACACAGACATAGGCCACTTCATTCCTCCCTCCTCTCGCTGAGGAAGATCCCCAAGGCATGCTTGGCAAGAAGAAATCCTACGGTACAGCGGTACCTTTATCCCTATAGAAATGTGTATATACAGATACATTCTGTCCGTTATTACAATGGAAATACAGGGTTTTAAAAAAAAATAATAGCAGCATGTAAACAAGAATTTGTGTTCATTTAATCTGTCTTTCATTCCTCCTCTTCTTAGCTATGATCATCAGTTTTGACAATGCCTGGTCCCCGCTCCCCTCTTGAGGTGGAGGGGTCTCCTCCAGACCCCCCCTGCAGGAGCTGATGATGTCCTCTCCCAGCTCCCAGCCGTGCAGCAGCTTGAATTTCCCCTTCCATCAGCTCTCCCCTCTCCCTCCCCACATCCTTCCCTTTGTGATGACTCATCCTGGAGATGATCTGGGGTTTTGTCTGACTGCTGCCCACTTCGGCTTCAGCAAAGTTTAATTTCAGAGCGATGCCGCAGGAGTAAAAGCTGCGTGCGAGCGCCTGGTGAGCCACGTGAGGTGTTAGCATCGACTCGGGGAGGAAAGAGAAGAGATGGAATGGTTTGCATTTTGTCTGTCTCCCAGCAGCAAAAGTGCAAGCTCCAGGAGCAATGCCCGTTTTTCAACCCTTAATTTCCAAATTTTCCATAATGTTGCACAAGGCTCAAAGGGCTGATCTCAAACGTGTTCCTCAGCGCGAGGTGCACTGGGATGAAAAACGCATGAAACGGGCTCATTTTTTTCTTCATGCTCTTGGAGTATCCGGTTTTCCCAACCCCCAAAATTGTTTCCTCAGTTTGTCGCCTCTCAGGCTTGAGGTCCTGCTAAAGAGCCGTTATCTGAGTTAGCTCTGAGGTGGGGGTGGTTGGACTCTGCTGGGTGACAGCCACCATGGGAATTTCCATGCCTAGTCAGGCCGGATTGTTAGTCCCCTCTGAGTTCTTGCAGGCGTAGGCCACATCCTTGGCGATGCTGCACATCCTGTTGGACATCTGGAGCTCGGTCCTGAAGGCGGTGGGGAAGCAGAACTTCTTGAAGCACGCCTTGAAGTTCTCATCTAAGAAGGCGTAGAGCACGGGGTTCAGGCTGCTGTTGGCGTAGCCCAGCGCGGTGCAGAAGCAGGAGATGGCCAGCTCGAGCTCGCTTTCTGCCTTGGCACCCAAGCACTGGACCAGCACGAAAATCTGGATGGGAGTCCAGCAGATGATGAAGACTGCCACAACCACCAGGACCATTCGGGTGATGCGCCTCAGGTTTCGGTCCTTCTCCTTGGAGCCTGAGAGGACACGGACGTTCTTGAGCCGTCTGATCATGAGACTGTAGCAAATGGTGATGATCAACACAGGGATCATAAAGGAGAAGAGAAAGACACAGATGCCAAAGACTGGATCCCAGTAATCCACGGGTGAAGGGAGTTTAATGAGGCAATCAATTTCTGCAAGCGAAAAAATAAAAAGGAAAGGAAGATCAGCAAACCCATATCAAGCACATTCAGTTTAATTCAGGCGTGTTGGACACTGGAGAAGCAGCAGCAGAGATACAGAAAGGCAAGGGCAGGAAGGAAAGAATCAAGACGGCTTTACAGCAGAGACCTTGCTGCACTGGTAGAACTGCCTCCCCTCTCCGATGTCTCCCCAAGGCCCATGGGTGCTTTCCTGACCACCAACACCTCCCACCCCATTGGATGCATTTTTACTGACCGTTGTTCTCATTCTCCGCAGACCCCATCACCATTGCCGGGATGCCAAAGACAGAAGCCAGTGCCCAGATGCAGACATTCACCACTTTGGCCTTGTGGGGAGTGCGGATGTCCAGGGCTTTGATAGGGTGGCAGATAGCAATGTAGCGATCCACGCTCATCATCGTCAGGGTGAAGGTGCTTGTGAACATGTTGTAGTAGTCTATAGAGATGGCAATCTTGCAGAGGACGTTGCCAAAGGGCCAGAAGCCCAGGAATGTGTCTGTACCCTGGAAGGGTAAGGTCATCAGACACAAGGTATCAGCCAGAGCGAGGTTAAAGATGTAAATGTTGGTTGCTGTCTTCATCTTGGTGAATCTGAAACATAGGAATGAGCAACAGTTAGAGCTCCACCTGCCCATGATGGGTAAGACATCGAAGTCTACCAAAGAGGACATTCTGCCACTGCAGGAAGGAGATGTTGTAACAAGAGATTGAAGGAAGAGATTCCCTTCTACCTCCTACCTGCTTATCAACATACGGTTCAACTTGGCTCCTTCAACAATACAAACAGCACCTTCACAATCAGTTTCACGGGCAGGACAAGCTTATTCCCTCAGACTGCAAGCGATGACCATGAAAGCCTGAGGCCGTCAACTCACACTGTGCTTTTTGAAAAGCGACTTCAGTAAGGCTAATCTAGGATTACATCACATATGGCTTCATTATTATAAATATTAGCGAGAGCTTTGCCTGGTAAGCTGATTTGAAAGGCTTCATATGGTCCAGGAGTAAGTTGATTAGCCCTTTTGTATGGGCCAGAATTGGCAAGATGGCCAGCAGCAGCTGGGAGAAATGAGGTTTGTATCAGAAATCAAAATATCACAGCGGCTCTTTCTAAAGAAAGGAGTAGTTTGCAGTTAAAGTCATGAGTCAATTTACTTTAGAGGGTTTTTGTCATTTCTATACTGCTTTTATTGCATGAACTGACTGCCCCAAAAGAAGGTTCACCTTGCTCATCGCCTTTTTACCCATGGGAGATGATGCAAAGAAAGATGTGATCACCTTCCCAAGGACACATGCAGAGTCTGCAGAAATGGAAACTCGATGGTGACTCTGTGACTGAATCTAACATTTCAGCTTCAGGATGTTCCTCTCACGGGCAAAATAAGAGCTTAAATAGGTATAATTTTAAAACTACAGCTCATCTATCATTTACTACACTAATGACCTTGGCAGAAATGTTGCCAGAAATGGCAGTGGCGATCTGTGTTATTAATGGAGGGCAAGTTCATTTGAGGGTAACACTCACATAAACTACTGCGTTATTTTCAGTTTGATACGTGTTAGAACATCATGGGGTCTGATCTGTGCTAAAAAAGCTCTTTTTGTCAAATTCATTTGGAACAGCAAATCCCCAACTGCACTCCTCAGCACTATACACCACCTCCACCCCAAAAAGATCCGAGCTTCAGCTCTTGATAGATTATTTGAATGCTTCAAGGAACATTAGCACTGCCACGCTCTGAGCTCTGCTGAGACACAAGCAGGTTTGCAAGAATAGCCACCAGGAGATCCACAATCCAGAACACAAAATCTAATTTATTTCTTTTACCCCTTTAAGAGCTCTAAGCTGTGCTTGTATTAGAAGTCGGATGTTTGAAAGAGGCCTTAGAAAACTAGGAAAAAATTATCCTTCATTTGACCTTGAAAGTCAAGGGAAGCTTTTGGAGCAGGTGGACATTGATGGAAGCACTTGAGGTGCCCACATAAGCCTGACCCAGGTTCCTCCTGGCCCAGAAGTCACAGCAGCTGAGCAAGAAAGGGGGTTTTTAGAAAACCATCCCAGTTCAGGTAAGCTTCTACAACCTAAAACAGCAAAGGAAAAACATCAGCATCTTTCCAGTTGTGAAGGGATGAACAAGCAAACGCTTTGCAAATCCAACAGAGCCAGGCAGCTGCCAGGGCTTCAGCACTTGGGGACCTCCTAAGCAGAGTTACACAAAAATGGACTCTGTGAATCCCAGAGCAGCAGCAGCTCAGGGTGGGCGAGTTTTACTCTTTTTCGTTTGAATTCTTGCAGTTGGCATAAACGAGGCAATGGACACCGGGAGGATGAGACCAGTCTGTGAACGGATTCGGGCATTTCCCCCTCTAGGTCAGCAAGGGGGGAATTCAAATGAAGTGAAATTGCTGTTCCTTATCAGCTCACACAAAAATAAGTATTGTCAGCTCAGGCTTCAGGAAATTATTTGGTCACCTAAGACCGTAAGGTCTCCTGGGAGCTGTAGTCTTCCTCTGCATACCATGGACCTGACTGGGCTTGCTCAAGCTGCTCAAAGATAAGTTTGTTCCAGTCCATCCTTCCAGGAGGATCAGATGTGGAGGCAATTCATCAATGTGCCTCTAACACCAACTGCTTTTACTGATATCATCACCTGAGGGAATAACAATTGCGGTTTTGAACAACGATGAGCAACTTTACTGGAAACTGAAAAAAAATTAAAGGTTGGTTGTTCGGGATTTTATCATCGACTGGCAGGAGAAACAAGCAGCAACCACCCACCTCTGTGACCCATCCAGCATCCATGGGGGACAACATTGCCTCTATACACATCCCTGTCCCCAGCACAGTGAGAAGTTTGGGGCATCTCAGGCAACCCTGAGCTTGGGGAGTGCAGGCTGCAAACCTTCATCTCCCTCCTGCACTCCTCCACCCCGAGAGACCTCACTGGGTCCTCTCCTCCAAGACAGTTCTTGATAAGAATTCACTTCCTCAGCCTGGCCCTGCAGAATCCGCTCTCCCTCCATGCACGGATCCCTCTCTGCTGCCTCTTTCCTCCCCACCCTGGGGGTGACAGCAGAGCCACCTTCCCTCCCTCCTTCCATCAATGGGACATGCTGGGGCAGCTGGCCCACTGCTTAGCTCCTTTGACCCACCCTCAGATGGATTTCAAGGCTGATTTTGTGCTCTGGAAAAGTGGGGAAATTAATTTACACCTAATTAATTAATTCTAGCTCCACTTCCTCTGCACGCTGAGAGCCAACAGCCACTATCCCAACCAACCCATGTTCCCAAACAGTTCCAGAATGTTCAGGTCAAATAAAAAAAAAAAAGTCAATTAATCACTTCTCTGCGGATTAACCTTTTTCCCTTTTCCTCCAGGAACTGAGAGTGTTCTCTTTCTTAATCTGCACCAGAAAAAAAAACAAAAACAAATTAAACACTTGGGCTGTTGGAGGTACCTTAGGTGTGCCCCACAGCACAGCTCAGACACAGATATGCCTGTGGCCACCTCAGAGGACATTAGCGCCCTGCTGAGCCACTTTCTTGCACTCAGTCACAAAGGCAATTTCCTAATGGAGCATCTCCCACAGGGCGGCTCTCAGCTCTCCATCCACCTTATTTGTCACAAAAGTAATCGCTCTGCTCTCCTGTTCTCCTGGCTGCTGAAGCCCGAAAGCAAAAAAACATCTGGATATCAGCTCAGCACTTGGCTTCCCTCTCCTTTTTTTGCAAAGTGGACCTCAAGCAGTGTTACCTGGGACGAAGCTGTGCTCCAGCAAGGGGAACCCATCATTTGGGAGAGCAGATGGGTAGGAAACAGCTCTTCTACATACTGGGCTTTGAGGTTTTTCACAAGGCGGAATTCTGTCCCTGGCTGAGCCTCAGGGTGAGCTGCAAACCTTTTGTTTCAGCATCACTCCCTCCTTTTTACCCAAGAACCCTGAGGCTGCAGGACAGGGAGCAGCTCCGCATGCCCCAGGGCTAAGGATCGAGCTGGCTGCAGCAAACCTACAACCTGAAACGGGGCTGCAGATACCAGAGGCAAAGGGAGCAGAGCAAAGCTTTCAGTGCTGGGAACCGTGAGCATCCCCTCTGCTTCTCGATTTCGATAGCCGTAGCTCCAGCTAATTGGGATGCAGACAGTGCTGCTCACCTTGAGCAGCTCCCTCCGTTCCCACCCCACGTCCTGGCATCAGCGACAGCCTTTACCGCCCTCCCCGGACATGCCCAGGGAAACAAAACAGAGCAGAAAAGGCTCAGGGAGGATTTTTGCCAAGCTGCTCCCACCCTCTCACTGTGGAAATGAGCACCAGTTCACTGACATCTCCGCTCCCAGCCAGCTCTGAGCCCGTAGGTTGTACGAAGCTGATGTTTGCTCTGGCACGTACCATCATGATTTGTGTCCTCCCAGCCACACGCCCACACCGTGCTCTTCGTGTACCTGCTGCTTTGATCACCTTTTCAGAGCTCCCTCATCGAAATTACCCAATTCAAAGCCAGTTTATTCTTAATGCTTTAACAGGCCACAAAAACCCCAGGGAATTGACAGAGGACAAATTCAAATCACTTTGGACTATGAAGCCAGACGTTACAGCAAAGGCAGCCAGCAACACCGGCATGTAAAAGCCTATTAATTACCTGGCAGGACAGTGACTGATTAATAGGGGTTAAGAGGTCTGCTGCCAGCCAGCAGGACTTTGGGATGGATGATTTTCTTGCTCTCCAAGTCTCACTGCCATGTCTGGGTGACACCGGTGCCCTTCCCTCCTCAAGGTGCTCTCTGGGCACCAGCATGAACGAGGACACTACACGGCCCCGATTGCTGCTGTGCTGAGGGCAGAGGCTGGGCAGCTGCTGCTGCAAAAAAAGCCTCTGCAGCTCACCCAGGGACTCGCAGGGATGCTCACGCCACCAGAAATGGTGCTTCAGTCTAAGGAGCGCGTTCACCAGCATCTGTCCTGCAGTAAGATGCTCTCATCCCTGTTCGTGTGCCAGAACGGCCTCTGCTGAACTGCTCCTGTCCTAAAAGCTGCTGCGAGTTGCCTAGTCCCTGAAAAACACTGGGAACTGAGTCCTGCATTGAATATCACCGAATTACTGCTCTGCATGTGGGTAACTCATCCTGCCAAAACTGGGGGAAACAAAAAGACCTCCAGCATAGATTTCAGTGGCAGGAGCTGTGTTAGCAGGGGCCAGACACAACAACCGTGAGCCACGTGGCTGAGCCCAGCTCACCTGAGCTCACGGGGACCTGGACACTGGGGAGTTGCAGACCTGCCCTTTGCAGCCACTGTCACAGCAGGTCCCCCTCCCGCGCACCTCGCCATCCTCCCTTGACTCCAATCACTCTGCACAGCATAGCGCCCTTGGCATGGGTTTCCCTTCTCTACAAATTCCAACAATTATCTTATTTTTTTTTGTTTTAGCCATGAAAGCCTTCAAGAGGTGGATCTGGAGAGAGCTGAGGTCTCAGATGGCCCCACCAGTGTCCGCTGGGTCCACAATGCACTAAACACCCAGCTCTCAGACACACAGCTGGTCTCTTCCCTTTGAAAGCTTTCTGTTAAGAAATCAGCACCTCTGCAATGGCACAATTAACTTCATTTTCCCTGTCTCATCACAGCCATCTGCCCCCACCTCTATTCTCAGGGATGAAGGCAGTTTTCAAGCAGACTAACAGCTGGCACAGCCAAACCCCAGCAGCCACCCGATGCAGGCACCTCCCCATCACATCCCTCCTCCTAAAGCTTCACCTGGAAGCAGCAAATGGAAGCGTAGGGACCTGACAGCCCCAGTGTGGCTAAACACCTGCTTAAAATGTTCTGAAACAGTTTTTTTCAACAGAGTGGGCTGAGCATCCCCAGTACTTTGTTGGGCTCCCAACAGAGAGCTGCCATGGCAAAAAAAGCGCCCAGGAAGAGGCATCATTGCCCAGTCTGAGCGAGCAGAGCCAGCACTGGGGAAGGGAGTCCTCCAGGTTGTCACCACTGAGCATCCTAGCAGCACGGTGGAGCTGGGGAGAACTCAGATGTTCCCAGGCCAGAAGCTGCATGTTGCCCCCTGTCCCTTCCCTCGGCACAGCGGGGGCTGGCGGAGGCTTGGGGATCTCTGTCACACCCTGTGATGGGTCAGCATCACCTTCAGCCCCAAGAACGATACAGCATTCCCCCTCTCCCCTTCACTTTTTTTCCTAAAAACCAAAGCTTTCAGGCAACCAGCCTTGCAGATAAAGAGGGAGCTCAGCTGGCTGGTTTCCCCCGCTCTCCCCCCAAACCTCCTCTCTGCCTCGTGCTGCTCAACTCCTTATTGCACGTTCATTAAAAAGGAAATATATGCAGAAGAGAGCAAACAGCAGAAGGAAAAGAGGGCGGGGAGGGGAGGGGGAAAAGGCATTATCTCCCCTGGCAAGGAACTCCACAATGAGCCAGCAGAACAAAGCGGCAGACGAGGCAGGGTTCCACAACAGGCCCTTTACTGTCCAGGAAATCGTGTTCCTGATGAGAGCCCTTCTTGGTCTTACCCAGTTAGTGCTACTCAGCACTAGAAGGGGACTGACAGTCACATGAAGACTGTCTCTATAAATTAATCATTCCAAATGTTAAATCACTCCAGGCGTAACAGAGAGGTAGGCTGCGTTCTACAACAGAGGGGAAAACCTAGAGGAGGATTTTTTTGTGGGACATGTGGGGAGATTTTAAACTTTTCCCTCCATGCCACAAAAAAACCCTCATTCAAGAGGAGTAAAAACAAGCCTTCCTGACACCTTCAGTTTCCTCGAGTGCTGATATTAGAGCCTTTGCATTTCTCAGCTCCCTCAACAACAGGAAACAATTACTGTCTACATCATCATACCATTCTTTTTATGGAAGATAATACATCAGTTTCTTATAGGTTGTGTAGCAACTGGTCTGGTTTATCCCTTGTGAAATACAAGCACGGAAAGAAAAAAAAACTAAAAAACGAGCTTTTGCAGGTGCACCATACCTACAGATGATAGGGCTGCAGCATCAAGGGTTTGTCAGTCTTTTCCGCTAATGGAAGAGATATATCACTAGGAGTCCTAAACCTCCATGCTGACTTACCAGCAATCAACTTTCAACCTACTGAAAAAAGATGTGTTGAAGGCACAAAACCCAGAAGCATCAATGCTGTAGTCTGGCAGGAAAAAAAAATGTGTTTGAGGAGTCATCAACATGCTCCTTGCATGGCCACTAATTTGGCAGCTCTGTGTGAATCTGGATGCATGATCAGGGTCAAAAGTTTGAGATACTGAGTCCAGCTTATCACCACATCTGCTCCTGACCTCAGACTGGACAAGGAGAGAAAAATCCTGGGCACAGAGAACCAAAAGTCACGGTTACTCATTCAACCAAGAAGGGTGATTTCCCCAGGGATAACTCAGCATTGATCTCAGCCAGGACTGGGCTCCCAGGAGACACCAATGGGGAGAACCAGCAGCTTCTTCTGCACATGCTCTAGCTCAGTTATAAATTCCCCAGCACACATTATCCAAGGGGACCCTCCAGGCTCACATAAAAGCCAAAAAGAAGCAGAGCAGAAGCCACAGTTTAAAAAATGTGACCTTACACACCAAAGCACACGACTGCTGGTTTGGGACCTTCATATTCTTGTTGATATACTAGACATAGCCCTGGGCAGGGTCCAGCAAGACCTGTGCAGACATGGAAAAGTTTTCCTCCAAGTCTCGTCCCAACACTCATCTAAGGTCTGTGCACTGGTCACGGACTCCCTTCTCCTCCCTGTGGACCAGCCCAGTCATTCCCAGGCTGCTGCATCTCAATGGGACAGAGACTTCTCACTCACAGAGACTCACAACTCCCCACGCTTACACGCACCCACAAACATCGTGCCACTACTTGAGTCATTGCTACTACACTGAGCAGAAAGAGGAGCTCTCCAGACCCGGCACTGCTGCACTCTTCCTCTCTCCACCTCCAGATGCCCCAGGGCTAACCTGATCCCCTCTCCAGCCATAAACTCCTCAGCGGGCAGGCAGCCCGATGAACCATCTCTTTGCCCTCAGAGCAGAGATTTAGCCACCGCTCACCAACCTGTGATGCTGAAGCTTTAATTCTGAGCATCTCCCGCAGCCGAGTTGTGTGTATTGAAGGGGAAGATGTTTTGGAAGCAGCAGAGCTCCTGGCAGGAGCGAGACTTAATCTCATCAATGTCTGAATACCTGCTAAATATTTTCATCCTCTGTTGGAGGAGAAAACAAATTCGCTTTGTCTTTTCCTTGCTGGCAGCATTCACCTGCGCTAGGGATGTGCTCTGAGATATATATAAAATGGAAGCTCACTCCTTAACATACAGGAGACAGAGATCAGAAGGGGGTTGCTGGTGTTTGACACAGAACCACAGTTGCATAAACTCATTTTGTACTTACGGGGTGGAGGGGGAAGAGGGTTTCTAATTCCAGGAAATAAGGGAGGTTGAACCCCAGCAAAACCAAGCACCAGCAGCTCCAGCAGTGCTGCTGGATTATTGTGTGCTCTGTGCTGGATGTCTCTACAGAGGTCCCCCTGCTCTCCCACCTTCAGCATGAGGAGCCAGAGAAGTTGCCCTCATCTCCACAGCATCCTGTCCCATCTTACGTCTATAGCTTCCGAAGCGTTGGAAGAGCTACATTTGTGATTTTTTTTTTTTCATCTCCCAGGAGGCCCTTTCCTTTCCCTTGCAACTGCCCTCAGCTTTGGGAAGCACCAGCTCCCAGAGGCAGCAGCACCTGCAGCCACAGCTGGGTGCTGGACACAGCACAGGAGGGAGAGATCCTGTCAAGGATCAGGCTCACCCTGGCAGCAGGATGCTCCCAGCACTTTGCCATCCTAAGGGACAGCAGCTCCCTGCCTGGCAGTTTGCAGGGGAAAAAAAAAAAAAGGGAAAAAAAAGCCCCATTTTTTTTTTCGAGCAGATCTGATCGCTCTCTTCCATTCTCTGGGTTAAACTTTAGGAGGCACCAGAGGGCAGCTGAAAACTGGTGAGAACCTTCATCACAGCCTAGGAAGGGAGAAAAAAACAAATAAAACCAAAACAATACAACGAATGCCACACAGTTACCTCCAAAGCGCATCGCAATTACCAGGGAAGCACCTGCCTGCTTCACCTGCAGCAGGGATTTAGGAGGGGGGGAAGGTCTGCCCTACTCACAGCCCCCCACCCCGATCTTCTCCTTGTGTGTCCTACCTGACGATCACGTACATGACGGAGCAGTTGCCCACCAGCCCCACGATGCAGACAATGGAGTAGACAACCACGATGGTGATCTTGATGCTGAGCGGCAGGAAGCTGTCCCCCGTGCCGTTATTAAACCAGTTACTGGGCAGAAAGCTGAGGTTCAGCATGGAGGAGTCGTTCAGCAGCTTCCTCAGGTCAGGGTCTTCCAAAATATGGGCAGGGAAGAGGGGGTCCATCCTGAAACACCAGCCTGTGCCCAGGTCCTGGGACACCAAAGAGACAGTTTCAAGATCCGCCAATCAATCAGGTAGTGCGGGACCGTAGCAAAGCGTGCATGTGAGAAACGCTGGGGGAGAAGGCTGATTTATTGCTGGAAAGAGCACAGCCTCCCCCTCCCCACCCCAACCACCCCTAAGAGAATTTTAAGGGGGTGCAACCCCGGGAGCTCGGTGCATCCTGAGCAGACAGGGAGCTCACGCATATCTCCA